>NC_083893.1:47764560-48019560 GCF_032452875.1 Bos javanicus | reverse complement strand
CCCCAGCCAAGGTGGCCGAGGGCTGTTCCCTTCCTTAAGTTATTGTGACATCATCTCTCTTTGCTAGCTGCAGGGAAAACGCCTACTGACCTAGCACTTTTTTTTTTTAAGATTTATTTATATATGGCTTCACTGGGCCTCCGTTGCGGTGTGCGGGCCTCTGTTGCCATGCGCGGGCCTCTGTTGCTGCGTGTGGGCCTTCTCCAGCTGTGGTAAGCGGGGGCTACTCTAGTTGTGGAGAGCAGGTTGCTTCTCTTATGGAGGAGCACAGGTTCCATGCACTCAGGCTTCAGTACTTGTGCCTCCTGGGCTCCAGAGTGCTGGCTCAATAGCTGTGGTGCCCAGGCTTGGTCGTCCCACGGCAGGCGGGATCTTCCAGGACCAAGACAGAACCCAGGTCCTCTGCGCTGGCAGGCAGACTTGACCACAGAGCCACCAGCAAAGCCCCGTGACACAGCAGTTTTAAGGTGACGTCCACCTGCTCTGCACACAGTGAGGATTTGAAGACGGGTGAGTCTGAGAGCAGAACCACTTATCTCCCCAGGGTCACGTCATCACCTGCCAGAGAAGGCGTTTTTCATGCGGTGAGAAGTTTAGCGTGATGCTTAGTGAAACTCCACAGTCAGAACGTTGTTTCCAAACACACTGAAATGATTCTTTGCTGAGTTAGGCTTGAACGCCAGCTCCAGTGCACTGTTTGTGTCCTGGGCTTTCACAGATGTGAGTTTCCATGAACTTCCCCGAGGCCAGGGAAGACAGACAAACGGAGCCTCCAGTAGAAGCTGTGCGGGACAGCACTCACATTAAATGCGCTGAGACGCACACTGATAATGAAATACTAAGAAAAACAATTGCTTAAAAACATATCCTTTCTATGAACAACAGCTGTGTAATTTCTTATAAAGCCTGAATTCTGAATGCAGTGCTTTGCTGATTTTCCAAGGACAGCATGAAGTGCAGGCTCTTGCACCCCATCCAGGGCCGTCAGTGGTGAGCTGGAATTCCTGTCATAGCTGGAAGCTGGCACAGCGTCAGGGTGCGTGCCTGGCACACACGTGGCTACAGCAGACATTCCGTTTTTTGATTTTTTTTTGGACAAACGTTTGGTTTCCTCACTTCTCATGTGCGTGATTGAAGGTGACTTGATCTAATCCAATTTTCCTTCGTAGGAGGTGTGATAAACGAGGGTTTGCCTTGGTGAATCCAAAGGAAGACAGAAGCACGTTGGTCCATGGTGGGGAGAGATGGTTCCTCAAGTGTCTCAGCATTAAACTTGAAGGGGGAGCAGGTTCATCTTCAATAAGGCATAACTGTAAAGCTCATTGTGTGTGACAGGGAGAAGTTTCCTCTGAAATAAGCAGATCCCTCGTAATCTGTTTCTAATGAAAACTCGGGAAATATTTGTAAGGGAAGGAGGAAGAAAGTCTTGAGTGAGTGCCAGAAAGAAGCTCTGGGAGCTGGCAACATTGGAGTGGTTTTCAGAAAGAGCTGAGGTGTGTAATAAATGGTCCTGCCCAACAGCGTAAAGTGGGAGGGGTGGATGACTGGGAAATCATCTGTTCATCTGAAATGTTTTCTATATTTTTGCGATGCTATTTAATTTGGTGATGCAGACTGCATTAGAACTTAACCCACTGAGGATCTTGCCAAAAAGTTTTGGCTATGGGCTGCTGGCTCCACGAGGTACCGAGCAGAGTTAACGAGGTGGAATGTGGTCCATGGAATTCCATTGCGTGGGCATCGCCCAGGCTGGGAGGGGAGATGCCCTCCCCGAACCCCCCAGCACCCTGCCGCTCTCTCTGCACTGTCGTCAGCCCGTGAACAGCTGCTGGCTTCAGCTCTTCGGGGACTAGTTTAAGAGTTGCTGGAACGGTCCACGACGAGCCTGTGTGAGCCATGGCTGAAGGAATGGTTTGCTCCCAGGCAGGGAGGAAGACCTTGTGCCTCCCGGGCAAGGGTTTCTGAGAGGCTTGACTGTGAGCCAGAAGGCGGAGCATTCACATACTTGAAATAAATGAATTATGGGTTTGGCTTACATTTGTGGTGGAGAATATATTATAACTAGATCAGATGAGTTCTTATCGAAAATATATGTGTGGGAGGTCTTGTTTGAATTAATCTACTAGTGTGTGTGTGCTTCCTTTCAGAAATACAGGCTTCTTAGAGTTGGTAAAATTTTTTAGTTCTTTATATCATGCAATTACTATACTTTGTTGTAATTAGTGTTTTATTTAAGTCTGTCAAACCTATAAATTATTGAGACAAAAATACAACTGTAATGTCATGTTTGACACTAAGCACTGAATTTATATGCATTGGTGTTGCAAACCAACTCATTTCTAAGTGATGGCATCCTTATTTTTCATTTTAAAAATGAATTATGAATACTGCCATTTTAAGAAGCAAAGTCACTAGTATTTAAATCATTGAATAGTTTTTTTTTTGATGGAGATAAAGCTAAAATGAAGTATTCCACATAAGAGTGTTTGAAAGAAGCAGAAAACTTAGGAAAAGAAATAAGAAAAAGTCAGAGATAATGCCAAATAAATCCTGTTAATAATAAAAAATCACAAAGCAGCAAAATTCTTGATTGTAACCAGAATGACAGAAAAATACCTGAGTGATAATGAAATTCTTGCCTCATCATTAAATATTTAAACATTCTTTGTCCACCTACCACTTAATGAAAATCAGTATCTCATGAATGAATATGCATAGTTCTTTCATCTGACACACATTGTTGGGCATTTAGAATCCTTCCAATTTTTTCTATCATAAAATAATGCTGCAATCAACGTTTGTGTATTTTTGGCACATCGTTATTTCCTTAAGACAAATTCCTGCAAGTAAAACTTCCGGCTAAAGATGATAAATGTTTTCAGGTCCTTTGGTGTGTTTGGTCAATTTGCTTACTTTGTGTCTGTTGACATGCCTCATAAGAGATGAGGGGATTAACACTTTAAATTCTCCCCGCCTCTTCCAGCTACTTCCTGTTGTTTTATGTTATGAGCTTTTAGAACAAGTTTATTATTAAATTATTCTTGTATTTGGGTCTTCAAAATTACATTCTTTTGTAAATATACCTTTACTTCTGTGATGATTTGGTTTTATTGTTTATCCCAGTAGTACTTTTATAGTATGATTTTAGTCCTGCGTTTTGATTCTTTTAGTCTGATGGATGATGTCTTTGAATGTCTTTTTCTCCAAGTTTTGTAAGTAATACACTTTCTAACTGCTTGTACATTTGAGAAGTTTTCTGTACTGCTTCTGTCAAGTTTCTAAGGAAGGCTTTTTGTTATTGAGTTCTAAGGGTTCTTTGGGGCTTCCCAGGCGGAGCTGGTAGTAAAGAGCCCGCCTGCCAATGCAGAAGATAGTGAGACTTGAGTTCCATCGCTGGGTCGGCAAGATCCCCTGGAGGAGGGCCTGACAGCCCACTCCAGTATTCTTGCCTAGAAATTCCCATGGACAGAGAAGCCTGGTAGGCTACAGTCCATAGGGTTGCAAAGAGTCAGACATGACTGAAGTGACTTAGCATGAAAACTTTCTTTATGCATTCTGGATATAAGTTCTTTATCACATTTTTTTTTTTTTTTGGCAAATATTTTCTCTCAGTCTTTGGTTTGCCTTTTCATGTTGTTAATGGGGACTTTAGAAGAGCAGACATTTTACATTTTGGTTAAGTCTAATTTATTAGCATTTTGTTTCACTGTTTGTGACTTTTGTGTCCTAACTATAAAAGTTTTGCCTTCCTCAAGTTTGAAAATGTTTGTGATATGATCCACTTTGAGCTAATTTTGCTTATGGCATTAAACAAGAGCAAGGGATCATTCCTGTTGCTGTTTAGTTGCCAACTCGCGTTCAGCGCTTTTGAGACCCCATGGACTGTAGCCTGCCAGATTCCTCTGTCCACAGGATTTCCCAGGCAAGAATATTGGAGTGGGTTGCCATTTCCTTCTTCAGGGGATCTTCCTGAGCCAGGGATTGACCTCGAGTCTCCTGCATTTGCAGGCGGGTTCTTTGCCCCGAGCCAGCAGGGAAGCCCGGGACCATTCTGACCATGTGCGTATCCATTTGTTCTGGCACCATTGTTTGAAAAGGCTGTTTTTTCCTCCATGGAATCATCTTTTCCTCTTTGTTAATGCATGCTGGCCACCTCTGTGTGGACCTGGTTCTGCTCTCTGTTCTGTCCCCCTGCCCTGTGTGCCTGTCTGCCTGCAGAGCCCAGTGACTCCTTCTCTGTAAATCCTCAGCGAAGGCAAGTCCTTGCGTTGTTCTTTTTTATACAAGACTCATCTAGATTGTTTGGATTTCCACATGAATTTTAGAATCAACTGATCAATTTGTACAGAAAAGACCTCCTGGGATTTTGATTGGTACTGCACTGAATTTATACATTAAGCTGAAAGGAATTGCATTTTTAATAATAATGAGACTTCCAATTCATGGACATAGTACATATCTCTCTGTTTATTCTTTAATTCCTTGGTGGCAATATATAGTTATCATTGAATGAGCCTTGCACATATTTTGTTAAATTCTACCTAAATATTACATGTTTTTGATACTATCGTCAAATCTTCTGTCATTAGGTATGATGAGAGCTGTAGGAGTTTCATAAATACTCAATATTGTCTTTCTAATGAACAAGATTTTCATGTTGCTAGTTTACTATTGTTCAGCTCATTAATTTTTTCTTTAAAGTTGAGGGTTTTGTTGTATCTGCTGAAGAAATATTTTCCTGCTGTAAAATCTTGAAGATATTCTTCTGTGCTGTTTTCTAGATTTGTTGTTTCATGTTTCACACTTACATCTAAAGACTACTTGGAAATGATTTTTTTCCTGTGTGGTGTGAGGTATGAGCTATGCGTAAGGATTTATTTTTTTCTGTACAGAGATGCAGGTGATACAGTGTTACCCATTGAACAGACCATTCTTCCCACTTTTGCTGTCATCTCTGCCATAAAGTCAGTAACCATAGACGAGTCTGTTTCTGCACTCTCGGTTCTGGTTCATTATTCTATTGTTTACCCATGTGCTAACAGCACACTGTATCAAGTAAGGTAGTTTTATAAAAAGTCTTCATAGCGAAGAGGCTGCGTCTGCCAGCTTTGCTTTTCTTCTGCATGACTGTTTTGACTTTCCTTAGCTTTCTGCCTTTCCAAATAAATATTTGCATCAGCTTGTCAATTTCTACACAAAAAGAGTTATGATTTTGATTGGAATTTCATTGAACATATAGGTCAATTCAGGGATAATTAATTACTTTATAATACTGAATAGTCAAAATTATAGCTCTCATTTGCACAGGTCTTTTAAATTTTCTCTTAATAAAGTTTCATAAGTTTTCAGTGCAGAAATCTTGTTATGTTTGTGTTAGATTTACTCCTTAATGATGTCATGATTTTTGATGCTATTTTAAGTAGCATATTTTACATTTTCGTTTACCAATTATTTTCTTTGTGTATTGAAATGCATTTGACTTTTATTGGTTGAAGTAGTTGATGCCAGGGGTTGGGCAGAGAAAATCCAAGATGAACCAGAAGGATCATGTAAGAAAGGAAGTACTCAAGGAAGGGAGGAAGACGGGAATGGGCCGCATCAAAGGGCACAGGTACCAACTTGAAAAAGCTCTCAATGGTTAAACCTGAACAACTTTAGCAACAAGTAAAAATGACAGCATTGGATTATATCTCAAAAAATTAAATCATTTCTCATGAATCAAAAGACCCAATTATATAAGTCATACTTAATGGTGAAATAGTGAACATTTTCCAGTTATAATCATGAAAGTAACACCATCAGTACTTCCATTTAACATTGTACTGGAAGTCCTAGTCACAGCAGTAGCAGTGAAGAAAATTTAAGTATAAGAACTGGAAAGGAAAAAAAAGGTTTTGTCATTATTTTGCATCGTATGTTTTGAACCGAATTAATCCAAAAGAATCTATAAACACTTACGCAAAACCAAAATAGTAGATCGAGTCATATGAAATCACCATTTTAGAACTGAATCTTGGCAGCTCCATATGCTTCAACCAATAACAGTTTTTCACCATATTCTCTGTAGGGTTGATGCTCTGGTGGCTAAATGATGAAGAATCTGTCTGCCAAGCAGGAGACTAGAGTTTGATCCCTGTGTTGGAAAGATCCCCTGAAGAAGGAAATGGCAACCCACTCCAGTATTCTTGCCTGGAGAATCCCATGGACAGAGGAGCCTGGCGGGCTACAGTCCATGGGGTCGCAAAGGAGGTGGACATGACTTGCCACTACACAACAAACAACAAGAACAAAACGCTCTTTATTAGTTTAAGGAAGTTCTCTTTTACACCTAGTTTGCTGAGAATATTTGCCAAGAATATATGTTGCATTTCTCAAGTCTTTTTCTGCATCCACTGAGATGACTCTGAATTATTCGCATTGTTGGCAGCCGTTTGTCCTGATGGAGCCTGTCTGAGGTGTACACCGTGTCCCTGGGTCTCGGGAGTGTGGCTTCACTCTCCTGGCCCTCTCTGCTCTAACTGGGGCCACGCTGTACAATCCTACCCTTCCCCAAGGAGTGGGTTTTTATTTATCTGTTTTCTTTCTCTGTGCGTGCTAAGTTGCTTTGGTCGTGTCCAACTCTTTGCGACCCCATGGAGTGTAGCCCGTGAGGCTCCTCTGTCCATAGAATTCTCCAGGCAAAAATACTGGTGAGGGTTGCTGTGCCCTCTTCCAGGGGATGTTCCCGAGCCAGGGATCAAATCCACATCTGAGGCTCCTGCAATGCAGGTGGATTTCTTACTGCCGAGCCACTGGGGAAGCCCTTTCTTTCCTCGAGTGCAGAGGTTTCCCCAATGTTACGGGGGCAGCTTGTGCCCTTCCCCCAGTGAATGGAAACTGTTCCTAGTGGACACAGAAGAGAAAGATCCTGAAGAGTTCCTTGTTCCTTTGCATTTCCACTGTTCTCTTGACCCAGGTTTGTACACAATGGGCGTTTGTAAGAGCTTGTTGAGCGAGTTGTTTCTGTGGGAAGAAAAAGTCTATGAGAAGATGCGTACCCCCCGAGCTGTGTACCCCCCTGGAACTGTCACACTTCCACCAGCCTGCCAGTCTGTACAAAGACCCTCACCAATCCATCCCCACAGTGTGGCCCAGGGGGCGGAGTCAGGCTGGCACCTCTCCTCTCCCTGCAGACAAGATGCCACCCTAGGCTTTAGCCCTGTGCTTGCTCTGTGATTCTGCCCTGGGACCTTGTGGGTTTGAAGTCAGTCTGCCCCTTTGTTGCTGAAAGGGTGAGAACAATGCTCCCTGCAGCTCTCTCAACTCAGGGCAGAAGCTGCAGGTCTCTCCGATGAGTTTTTTTTTTTAAGTTATGAATTCATGTAAAATTTTGTCAAATACTTTTTCTGCATCTTGAAATAAGTGTGTGCTGTGCTTCTGTATTTTATTTATATCATGAATAATACACACACACACACACACGCGCAGATGTACTGTGTATTTTTCACCACATCAACAAAGTAAAGGAGAAAGTAGCATGAGGCATCTATGTATATATTTATGTGTATATAATGTGATTTATCTAAAATTGGAACAATTTTGAGACAATAACAAACTTACAGAAAACTTGGAAGTAGAGTACAAGGAACTTGCTTTTTCTAAGCCTTCTGAGAGTAAGTTACCCACATGTCCCTCCACCATCCCTGACTGTTTTTAGGGTATATTTCTATAACAGGGAAGTTCTTCTATGTAACCATGCAAATCAACACGCCGGCTCTGATGGGCTGCATCACAGCATCCAATCCTCAGACTGTTCAGGCTTCCCGAGTTGTTTAATAATACCTTGTAGCAAAGATGCCTTTCAGGACCACGTGCTACATTTCGTTGCCTGTCTGCTCATCTCCTTTGTTCTAGAACGGCCCCTGGTCTTCCCCGGACTCTGTGACTTTGATACTTTGGAAGATGACAAGTCATTTGATTCCAGGAGTGTCCTCCAGTCTGGATTTGTCTGCTTCCTTATAAATAGATTGAGGTTCTGTCCTTCACGGGAATACTGCTGTGATCTCGTTGTATGCTATCAGGTGGCACATAACTCCAGTTTGTTTCATAATTAATGATGTTTACTCTGAGTACTTGATTAAGGTGGTGCCTGCCAGCTTTCCCCATTGTAAACTTACTAACTTCTCCTCTGTAATTGATAAGCGTTTTTATGGGGGGGGGTATAAGTACTTTGGAACCATGTATATCTTGTTCTTCATCAAGTTTTACATGGATTCCTTAATTAGTTTCTGAAAGAACTCAGGATTTTCTGCTATTCTCAATGGACCATAACCTGCTATCATCACTAGTCACCTCAGTGCTCACGTTGAACGCGGTCTGTGCAGTGAGGGTTCGTTCACTCTGGCCTGGTGTCTGCTGGCCCCGCTCTTCTTGGAGCACTTTCTTGCTTTCTGGCATGGTGGTTGCAGGCTCATCTTATGCTTTTTCTGCTCAAGACCTAGCCATTTCTCCAGGGACTTCTCATCTCCCTTAGTGGTTTAGAAGCTCTGGTCCTTGGCTTGATGTGCTTTTTGCTGTTGGGGTGTTGCTACCAGCAAGCCCTCCCAAGCAGAGCTAGGAGACAAATGTACACTGAAGATACGTATGTATATGTTTGCATGTGTGTGTATGTCTGTGTGTACACTCCCAAGTATATGCAGATGCATTCATTTACATTTATATTTATTTTAATCCATCTGTTTATCCATCTATTGCTTTTATCATCTGTACGTGTGTGTTAGTCACTCAGTCGTGTCTGATTCTTTGAGACCCTAGGGACTATAGCCCCGAGGATCCTCTGTCCATAGAATTCTCTAGGCAAGAATATTGGAGTGGGTTGCCATTTCCTCCTCCAGGGGAATCTTCCCAACGTAGGGGTCAAACCTGGGCCTCCTGCATTGCAGGCGAATTCATTACCATCTGAGCCACCAGGGAAGCCATGTATATACAATCTGCATAGTTCTACTATCTATTGAAAGCTGCTGGTTCACTCTGATGCATCCCATTCGAACCCAGCATCTCAGGGTTCTGTTTTCTCCATTTCCATGTTCGTAACCCTCTTCTCCAGCCATGTGAGAACACGTGTGTCTGTTCCTCTTCGTACGTTTCTTCATTTGGTCCCTAAGATTCTCTGGATCTCCGTGTTGGCCATCACTCCCTCCCCTGTGTGGGTGCACTCTCACCCTGCCTGTGCTCCAGGCTGCCCTCAAGGCAGACCCTCCTCTGCAGCCCTGTCCAGCCCACCTCAGGACTCCTACCCTCCACCACAGGCCTGCCCTGACCTACCAATAGCTATAGGGCTGAACTGGTCAGGGAGGGAGAGGGGAGGCTGAAGCCCATCCGTTGACTTTAACTCCATACATTCCTTGAATTTAGGCTTCATGCATTTTCCTTTCGGCATTTTACTGAATTATTTGTGCTAATATTTTGTTTAGTATTTCTGTGGCTATGTTCATGGAAACAGTTGGCCCATAGGTTTTATTTCTTATAATGTCTTTTTCAGGTTTTGGAATCAAGGTCAAAGTGGTCTCAGAAGAGTTGGAAAGTGTTTCATCTTATCTAGCTTTTGGAAAAGTCTCTCTAAGATGTGTGCCATTATGCCCCAAAATATTAAGAAGAATTCATTAAGGAAACCATCTGGGCCAGGAGATGTTTTTAGGGGAGGATTTAAATTTAAAATTAGAAGTTTTAAAATAAATGTAGAATTACACATATTTCTGTTTCCTTTTAAAAATCAGTTTCTAAACTTCATTTTAAAAGGAATTTTTCTATTTAATAATTTTCAAATTGATCTTCATGAAATTATTTATAATATCCTCTCATCCTATTTTTAATATCTGTGGAAGAATTTTTTAATTCTTCATTTTGATAATCAGAAGTTCTCCCCTGCCTCCCTTCTCTCTCCATTTCTTTTTTCCTTAGAACACTGCTTTTAAAGAGTTTCAGTGGCCTTAGATTCTAGAAGAGCCATTTTGGCCTTGATTTTTCTCTCCTGTTCATTTGTTTTATGTTTTATTTTATTTATTTTATTGAAGTGCAGTGGATTCACAGTATTATATTAGTTTCAGGTGTACAGTATAATGATTCAGCATTTTTATAGGCTATATGCCCTTAAAAGTTATAAAATAATGAGTATAACTCCCTGTGCTATATGATACATCCTTCTGCTCATGTATTTTATAAACAGTGATCTGTATCTTTTACTCCCTTATCTGTATCTTCTTCCACCCCCTTTCCCTCTTCCCACTGGAAACCACTGGTTTGTTTCTCACAAGTGGTAACTGTGATTCTGTTTCTATTTTGTTATAAGCATTTGTTTGTTGATTCTTGAGTCCACATATAAGTAATATCATACAGTTTTTGCCTTTCTGACTTATTTCACTACTTATTTCACTGAAGCATAATTCTCTCTACATCCATCCATGTTGTTGCACCTGGCAAAGTTTCATTCTTTTTTATGCCTAAGCAATATTCTACTATATACAGTGGGATACACATACACACACACACACACACACACACACTCCTTATCCGTTCATCAGTTACTGGACACTCTAGATGTTTCCATACCTCGGCTATTGTAAATAAAACATCTATGAACATTGGGGTGCATGTATCTTTTTGAATTAGTGTTTCCTTTTTTTTTTTCTGGCTGTATGCCCTGGAGTGGAATGGCTGGATCCTATGGTAGTTCTGCTGCCGCTGCTGCTGCTAAGTCGCTTCAGTTGCGTCTGACTCTGTGCGACCCCACAGACGGCAGCCCACCAGGCTCCCCTGTAGTTCTACTTTTAGTTTTTTGAGAACCGTCGTAGGGTTTTGGCATAGCAGTTGCACCAATTTATGTTTTCACCCACAATGCACAAGGGTCCCCTTTTATCCACATCCACTCCAGCATTTACTGTTTGTAGGCTTTTCAGTGATGGTCATTCTGACGGGTGTGAGGTGGTATCTAATTGCTTTGGCTTGCGTTTCTCTAATAATAAGCAGTGTTGAGCGTCTTTTCATATGCCTGTTACCTGGCTGCATGCGTGTGTGGAAAATATCCAGGTCTTCTGCCGCTTTTTTTAGATTAGGCTGTTTGTTTTTGTGATACTGGATTATATGAGCTGTTTCTGTTTCTGTATTTTGGATATTAGCTTCTTATCTGTCATATCATTTGCAAATACTTTCTCCCATTCAGTAGGCCAGCATGCTTGCTGAGAAAGTCCCATGAAAGCTCTCTCTGCCCTGCCCTGGGGGCAAGTGCGAGTGTTTGCTCCTCACGAGCGGGGTCCAGCCTGCCCCGGCCTCCCGTCAGGCTCGGCGGTCCTCCAGGCTGACGGTGGGGCTGGTCGCTCCCTTGCAGGACTCCCGGGACTGGGATGCCCAGTCTGCTCACTGCTCACGCCCCGGGGCGGTTCTCCGCCTGTGTAATTTCCCTTTCCACCCCAGGGGCTCAGGTTCCTACCTGATCACTTTTCTTCCTTTCCTACCAGATTACTTGTGGATCTTTCGTACAACCTTGATCGTACAGGAGTCTTTCTGCCAGTCTGCAGTTAATTTTCAGTGAGAATTGCTCCACTTCCAGATGTATTTGGGTGTGTTTGTGTGGTGAGGTGAGTTTCACGTCTTCTTACTGCACCGTCTTGACTGATGTGTCCATTTATAGTGCATTTTAAAGTATCTTTCTTAATTTGTTTTATTTTATGTGGGTTTAATTTACTTTTCTTTTTATAACTATATAAAATAGATAATTCAGTCTTGCATTTAAGCCTCTTTTATTTTCTTATGCAAGCGTTTAGGCTATTAATTTCCCTGTAAGCTTGCCCTTAGCTGCATCCCACGCGTTGTGTTTTATTGCATTTTTATTATCCTTTAATACAAAATATTTTATTATTTCCACTGTAATTTGTGATTTGATTCATTGGTTATTTAGAAGCATATTGCTGAGCTTCCAAATACTTGCGGACTCTTTGGTTATATTTCTGTTATTTATTTCTAGAATGCTTTTTTCTACAGTCAGAGGATATCTTCTGAATGATTTCAATCAATGATTTCAAACTTCGTTGAGATTTGACTTATTTTCCAGGATATGATCAATCACTGAGCTCTTACATTTGACCCTTTTGGACGTTTAGTTGTGAACGTTGGCTCGTTACTCTCTTGTCTTTGCAACTGCGGTTTTCTCTGTCACTCTCTTGGCTGTGGTCATCCTTTTCCTCTTTTCATTGTGGAGTCTCTCCAGTTTATCCTCCATGTTATTAATCAAATTTTGTGCACGTTCCATATGACTTTTTTTTTTTACAACTTCTAAAGCACATTTAAGTTGAGTTATTGCATTTCAGTTTGTATTATTATTTTATTCTCATATCTAGCTCCTTTTTCATTTTCCCATCCTTCTTCCTTTCTAACCTGTTGTCTTATCTTGTATATGCCTGTAAAGAATATGAATGATTTTATTCTAGTTTTCCTGAGTCTTCACATACTCTGTTCTGCACTCAATCAAAGAAATACCAACCCCTTTGTAGTTTACAGACATTTAAAAAATACAGTACATATAAAAGTGCTATAGCGAGTAAAGCTCTGTATAATTTTAAGGTGATGTTATTAGTAATAAGGGTGCTCTGCTACAAATACCAATCCCTGAAAATGTACAGAATCATGGGAAACTAGCAAAGACTTGAAAACTGCAGGTGGTACATCACCTCACCTTTTCTCAGAGGCACAAGTATGTCTTATAATATGTACATTTATACATATGTATACATTTGTATACAAATGTATAAATGTCTCAAAACATGTACATATTTTTGTACATGTTTGGTATATAAAGAGAGAAACAGGACTTGAAAACTTCAGGTTTAAAAATCTAGGCTTTGTTTCCTGGATTTTAGCAAAATACAGTGCGAGGTCACTGGGTAAAGCATAGGCCTGCATTCCTTCTAAAGGGATCCTCACTTCTTGCTTTTGTTATTTATTTATTGGTAGAATGGTAACTGACAACTACACAGTTAATTAACATAAGTCATCAAGATTTCATTGTTTTCTGATGGAAAATGCACACATGCTCTTAGACTGGCTGGTATATCGGGAATGCTTACAGCTAGAGATAACGGAGTGATTTAAGCAAGAAAGGCATTGATCTCCCAGCTATGGGGTGTAGAAGTGGGGGCTCTAGCTTTGCTGGCGTAGCCTGCTATTGCCACCAGGAAACCCTAATCCTTCTTTCGCCCTCCACTCTAAGTGCCTTCTTTACTTAGGGACCCGTGGTTGTCGACTGCTTGTGAGATGTTCTGGAACCACTCTGGCTTCCAAGGTGGAAGAACTGGGGTGGGGCTGGCCCAGCAACTGCCTGCCTCTCATCAGAAAACAAAATCTTCCTTGGTGCCCCTCTCCCTGTTCCTGGCAGCAGGCTTCCTCTTACAGCTCTTGCCCATGGGGTCTCAATGAGCCCTCGATTGCAAGGGGAGGCTAGGTGTGGGTTGGCTGCTCTGCTCATTAGGAAACTCCACCGAGAGCAGTCAGCTCCCGCTTTCTGTGCCTGGTGGGACGCTTTCTGGTCTGGGCAATGAGTAGGACATACCAAGTTCACTGTGTTCTTTTTGCTGCTCAGTCGCTCAGTCGTGTCCGACTCTTCGAGCCCATGGACTGCAGCACGCTGGGCTCCCCTGTCCTCTGCTATCTCCCAGAGCTTGCTCAAATTCATGTCCATCGATTTGGTGATGCCATCCAACCACCTCATCCTCTGTTGGCCCCTTCTCCTCCCGCCTTCAATCTTTCCCAGCATCAGGGTCTTTGCCAATGAGTCAGCTCTTCACATCAGGTGGCCAAAGTATTGGAGCTTCTGCTTCAGCAGCAGTCCTTCCAATGAATATTCAAGGTTGATTTCCTTTAGGATTGACTGGTTGGATCTCCTTGCTGTCCAAGGGACTCTCAAGAGTCTTATCTAGCACCACATTTTGAAAGCATCAGTTCTTCAGCCTCCTTTATGGTCCAACTCTAACATCCATACGTGACTACTAGAAAATCATAGGTTTGACTCTACGGACCTTTGTCAGCAAAGTGATGTCTCTGCTTTTTAATACGTCGTCTAGGTTTGTCATAATTCATTGTGTTACTTATGGAAAATTCGAAGGTCTGACCTCCAAGGGAAATCTGTCTTCATGAAAAGGCATGTGCGGCTTTGCATACAGTGCACCTTCTGGTCCAGATGGCGGCAAGGACCCTGCCCTCTGTGGCTGGCACATGGCCTGCTGCTCTGCACCCCCTCGACAGTGCCCAGGAGGCGGTGCCGGACAGGCCCAGGGCCTGTGCTCTTAGCCATTGCTCCTTGCTGCCTTGAAGATGCAGGGAGAGGTGGGGGTGGGGGTGGGGGTGGGAAGAATCAGGGCTCTGCTGCCTCCAGCCCTCAACTTCGCGTGAAGGATGAGTTCTCTCGCCAACTCTGAGTGGGAATCAAAGGCCCTTGGATCTCGGGATTTCAACCCTGGCTGGACATTTCAGGAGATGCTTTTCATCTCACAGTACTTAAAATTTTTGATTGCTTTTCTTACATAAAATTCCCCCTTTTCCCTGTATTCCCCCCCAGATTTTCTCACTAAAAAATAATATAATGTCAATTGTCCTGATCACAAACAAAATTAGTTTGTAAATGAATAAGTGCAGTTGTCATATGGCAGACAATTATCTGATCACTCTGTTCAGTATATGATCTACAACCCTCTAAGACTTTCTTGTTCTGTTTCTCAGTTACTTTCTATTTACATAAAATCTGTGGATTATCCAGGTCACAGTAAGGGTAGGTGCTGAGTAAATACACAAGAACCCTTGTGGTTGTTGCTCCCCCTCTGTCTGTGGAGAAGGACACAGAGGGGGAGCTGCCGCTTCTCCTGTGCCTGGGTCCCCGACATGAAATCTGAGTCCCATGCGGCAAGTGTGCCAGGCAGTTTTGTGGCAGAGACGTCTGCTGAAGGCTTGCAGCAGCTTGGGCACTGCATTGGGCCTGTATTCACCCCACTTCCCACTCGTAGGGAAGGTGAAAGGGAACACGAGTGGGCAAATCTGCTTTATTTGCTTAAACAAGAGACAAAGGCAAACTTGCTTCACGCTGGAGTGAAATACTCTTCCTCAGCGTGGTGCTCCCCTGGACGCTCTTGAACGAGCGCTGAGGCATTTCTGACTGTGGGAATTAGCAGGAGGAATTGGATAAAGAAGGGTGGAGCTGCACCTTTGGCTTCAAAAAACGCCTGGCAAAGTCAGTGGCTTTGTCACGAAGAAAGAGCCTGGATGAAGGACTCCTTTTGAGGACCGAGCCTTCGATTGATGCCCGCCGGTCCACTTAGAGTCATGGCTGAGTGCAGCACCTGAAGCAGATTCCTTGGCCTGTGACCAGCGATTGTTACGATGCACAAAGGGAAGGTTGCCATGTGGCATCTCACAGAGCAAGTGGACTGTGAAGCCCGCAGGCTGGACCTGGTTAAGATAGGCCCCCTTTGGCTTTCTCTGGCTCATCCTCTGGTTGCCCATTAGGACTTCTTTCTCTCTAGTGCCGTTCTTTCAAACAGTTGCTCAAATGGAGATTTAACCAATTAATTCCCTTAAAACACTTCCATACTTTAAGATATCGCATTTTTCCAGCTTTATTTATTTTAAAGGAAGAGGGACAGTTCTCAAATTTCTCAAAACTCAAAGGAGTGAATATCTAATGGTGGTATCTCAGGTGCGTGGAGTAGAGATTTGGGGTATTCAATTCCAGTCAGGAATCTGTCTGATTCACTCAGGAGCGTCCTGTGGGGCGGGGAACCTCATGTAAGCAGTTTCCTACTGGAAACATGGATGCGGTTATCACGTGAGTGGTCCGAGCTCCGCCTCCAGGAGTCATCACCAGGGCCTCAGGCTTCTGCAGTGCCTGCAGCAGTGGGAGGGTCATGTCTGGTGGTGGTTGGAGCCTGGGTGTGGAATAGGACCAGAACTCTCTTTTGTTAGAAAACAAGACATCTGATTTCTATATGTGTGTGCATACTATTTCAGTCTGACTAGACCCCATGAATACAAGGAACTGTCCTTTTTTTTCTTCTGAGTATTCCTCAGGCCCAAGTACAGGGCTAAACACACCTGAGTCGCGTGGTCCATTGTGATCCTTCTGTAGACTCACGTGGTCTTGGCTTTGATTTATGTCAACTGTCTGTCCCTGGTTTGACTCTGCAGGGTGCTCTCCAGCAGTAGACTGATCACGGGTGTGGCCACCGGAGCTGGACAGTCTGTGTGGCCTCCTACTTGGCTGTCTTTAGGAAGGTCACGTGGTCTCTGGGCTTAGCGTTCTCATCGTCTGCGTCTGTGCGCGTGCTCAGTTGTGTCCGACACGTCGCGACCCCATGGACTGTAATCCACCAGGCTCCTCTGTTCACGGGATTTCCCAGGCAGGACACTAAAGTTGGTTTTTGTTTCCTTTCCCAGCGGGTCTTCCCGACACAGAGGTTGACCCTGTGTCTCTTGTGTCTCCTTTGTTGGCAGGAGAATTCTTTACCAACGCACCTCCTGGGAAGCCCTTCTCATTTGAATACGGAATAAGAAAAGTCCTCACCTCATATGGCTTTATAAAAATTAAATATATTAATATTTGTAAAGAACCCAGGACAATGCTTGAGAAATACCATCTACTGTGTCCAGTCTTTATCTGAACATCTCCATCTGCAAAGTCCTGCTCCCTTGAAAGGAATCTTGGATGCTAGAAATTTCTCTTCAGTATTCAACAGGAGGGTCTTTGCTTTTAATTTCTCCTCGTTTGCACTGCTTCTGCTAGATGAGGCCATGGATCGAGCTTAGTTGGTCTCCATGCCGACCCTCTGGTCATATGAAGATGAAACAAGTATGGTGATAGGAAGCCTCTCTTTAAGCATCTGGATCACATTCTGAGATGACTTCAGTTGTGCTCATCTTAATGGGTGGAGCTGTTGCATGGTTCTAGAGAGGGTCTCTAGAGAGACTTATCACTCCCCTCCCCACCCTCTGCCTGCCCTCTGCTTCCTTTAGGGTAGGTTTGCAGCACAACAGCTTTGCAGCACTGCACTTTTTTTTTGTTTGCTTGTTATTATTATTATTCTTTCTACTCCAGCAGACTTTCCATTTATTCATTTTATCATAGGTCTCATTGGTCCTCTTTTTCTAGAATGGGAAGCACTGTGAAAAATTAGAATAAAGCAAATATTTCACTATCAAATAATTCAAAGATTGTTTTTACCATCATCATCTGTGAGATGATTTCTTATTGAAATGCTGACAGTCATCATCGAATTTTCCTTTTGTCCCCCATCTTCCAATCTCAAGTATTACACACCGATAAAAACATCTAAAGTATCATGAGAAAATAGTTTAAATTGCCTGAGTTCATTACTCTTAAATTCTTTAGCAGTTATCTACCTATGCATATATGTATATTACTTTACATATATATATATATATAATTACTTATATTTATTAGTTATATACCTATTTTATAATTCTGTGTTTACAACTATTACTGAAATAAAGCACAAACTTCCCTGGTGGCTCAGATGGTAAAGCGTCTGCCTACAATGCAGGAGACCTGGGTTCGATCCCTGGCTCAGGAAGATCCCCTGGAGAAGGAAACGGCACCCCACTCCAGTGCTCTTGCCTGGAAAATCCCATGGATGGAGGAGCCTGTTAGGCTACAGTCCATGGAGTCACAAAGAGTTGGACACGACTGAGCGACTTCACTTTCACGTTACTTTGAGTTAATTCAGCTTGTCTGTCCTAAGCTGATTTGCAAAGTTGTGGATTCTAAGGAGTTAAGACCCTGAGCTGAAAATAATTTGCTTAAGAACGGGGAGCCAGGGAATGTGGTCTGTCCACCTCCCATCAAGGCCGGCCCGCCCTGGCTTTCTAGAATATCCTGGACCCGTTGCTCCTGCTCCATGTTACTGCTTTCATCCTAGTGAGGGCCCTTGCTCCTTCCTTCCTAAGACCGTCAACTCACATGCCACCTCTTTCATGCCACTGTCCCCTATGGGCCATATGGGATTAATCTCTCTTGGCTCTTTGTATTTCTTTAGTATTTTGTTTCTCTATTGTATTAGATTTCTCGTTCCTGCTTTGTTATAGTTATTACCATCTGTTCGCCCCAGTTGGGTGGTAAGATCCTTGGAGATGGGAACAAAGCCTCCTTGTTCCATCTGTGTCCCCTCCCGGCTCCTGGCACAATAACTGCTCAGTGAGGGAACAGCTGAAGGGACTCCAGGAGGCCCCAGGTCCAGCCGTCGGGTGTCAGGGGTGCGTTTCATAGATGAGCCACCTCAGCCTCTCCGAGGAGCCGAGTGACCTGCCCGTCGCAGGGTTAACAAGTAGGAGGACGGTGGGCAAGTTTAGATTAACCTCATTTATCTTCTATTTGCACATTTTAGGCTAATTTTCAATTATCAAGTCTCTGCAGTTCCCAGATATTGGAACTGCTGCCATGTAGACCTACTGTTTGTGCATCTGATAAAAAAAAAAAAAAAATGATGTGTCCTTGAGGTTGGACTCCTCGTACAATAACTTGCTGGGTTCAACAGCATAATCACTGTGGACGCAGCATGAATGACAGCACGTCGGGGAGGTAATGGCCAGTGGTGGTGAAGATATGTGTGGCCCTGCCGGTTATTAACTTGTGTTTGACACACTTGAGAAGTAAGAAGCTCCCAATTTGTCCTCCCTTCAACCACTGAGGCTGTAATTTCATCATTTCAGGCCTCTTCTCGGGACGGATATTCCTGGGATGTCACTCCTAGTCACCTGGACGCTCTCATTAGCGCCTGATTGCCATCAGCCCTTCTGGGAGGACGCGTTGCCTTGTCTGCCCCGTGCTTTACTTTCTTCTGCTGGCTTTGATCGTGGCACGTGTCACCTGTCCTGGAGTGTGCAGACATTCTGATAGTTCAGACCACAGCATGTACCGCTGGGCGAGGGCTGTGTAGACCCCAAGGGCCCAGCTGTGTGCGCAGAGCTTTTTTCCGTGACGAGCCTTTCCCGGATGAGTGGTGGATCTGGAAATTGCAGTAATGACTCATCTCGGTGAAGTCCACTTTGGCTCCAGCCCTCTTTGCTTTGGCTGTGTTATCTGTAGCTTTAGAACTCCCACTAAAGGAGCAGAATTATCTAAATTTCCATTTGACATTTTCCTTTACAATTGTTTTGACATCTCCATTTATAAATTTCTTTTCTTGTTAAAGCTAGATTGGAAAAGTGGATTTCTAGACAAGTCTTGCCTGGCTCGAAGCCTGAGGGTTGGTGCTCATCTCATTTAATTGGGGAGCATCTAATCCAGTTATCATCCATCAGTAAGGACAACCCAGTGTTTTCTGAATTCCAGAGGGCTCTCTCCCAGGCTCCAGAATCTTTCTCTGCTGATTTCCCTGGGAGACCAGGTTAGGCCCACACGCCCGAGTGCCCCATGGTCCTAAACTACCCCCCTCCCTTCAGGAATCAGGGAAAACTTCTGTTTGTGTGATGAAGGCCCACTTACTTGGCAGCTCAGAAACCCCCAGGTATCATCACTAGGTGTGAGGTGGGACTCTGCTTACCTACCAGGGACAGAAAAAAAAAACCTGCATGCTCCACCCAGGCCACAGAGACCCTGCTTCCAGTGACCAAGACCAGTGGCAACTTGTAGCCTTGTTTACTTTCCTTCCTGATAGCGTGTGAGCAGCTGCGTTTTCACTTGTATTGTGTAGCCTGGAGTCTGTTTTGCTTCATTTTAAGTGTATTCTCCTCTGCTATGATAGAATAATGGCATTCTCCCCCAAAAACTGTTTTTCTAAAAATTTACATTGTAGCAATAAATATTTCAGTGGGGAAAAAAGTTAGAGGTTAGATGTGGGCTTCTAGGAATTCTTTTTCCTGCTAGAATTTTAACAGTAAAGTTATTATTGCTGTGCTGAGACTCTAGTACTTTGGCCACCTGATGCAAAGAGCTGACTCATTTGAAAAGAGCCTGATGCTGGGAAAGATTGAGGGCAGGAGGAGAAGGGGACGACAGAGGATGAGATGGTTGGATGGTATCACTGACTCAATGGACATGAGTTTGAGTAAACTCCGGGAGTTGTTGATGGACAGGAAGGCCTGGCAAGCTGCAGTCCATGGGGTCGCAAAGAGTCGGACACGACTGAGCAACTGAGCTGAACTGAAATGATACTTAGGCAAAGGAGAGATAAAAATGCTTTATTTTTTTTTTTCAACCTTAGCATGTGGAAGTCTCCCATTTCTCTCTACCACTTGACAAATTTGCTGGCAGCAGATGTGGTCTGGGGTCATTCCTTAATAATTCTTTGAAGCACTGAGTGACTCAGAAGAAACACTATGTGCTCTTGTGGTTCCAGAGCTTTCTGTTGTCTGCCTGCTGGTGGCTTCTTTTCAGATACTAATACATTGCATCCCTAATTACTAATACTGACATCGCGTCCCTAATCACTAGTACTGACTCTGCTCGCTCTCTGACTTCAGACTACACTACAAAGATACAGTAATCAAAACAGCATGATACTGGCACAAAAAGCAGACATGTAGATCGATGGAAGGAAAGAGAGCCCAGAAATAAACCCACTCACCTGCGAGTAATTAGAGCTTCCCAGGTGGTGTTAGTGGTAAAGAACCTGCCTGCCAATGCGGGAGATGCTGAAGATGGAGGTTCAGCCCCTGGGTTGGGAAGATCCCCTGGAGGAGGCCATGGCAACCCATTCCAGTATTCTTGCCTGTAGGATTACCATGGACAGAGGAGCCTGGTGGGCTGCAGTCCACAGGGTCACAAAGAATTGGACAAGACTGAAGTGACTTAACACGCATGCATGATTAGTTAACCTAACAAAGGCAAGCGTATACAGTAGGGAAAAGACAGTCTTTTCAGTAACTAGTGCTGGGAAAACCAGACAGCTACACGTAGAATAATAAGATTAGAATGTTTGATCACATCATATACAAAAACAAACTTGAAACAGCTTAAAGACCTAAAGTCATGATCTGAAACTAGAAAATTCCTAGAAAAGAACACAGGAAGAACACACTTCGACATAAATTCTAGCAATATTTTTGATGTCTCTAAAATAAGGAAAAAAAAAAGCAAAAAATAAACAAATGAGACATAATCTAACTTGAAAGCTTTTGCACACAAAGGAAACCATCAGCAACAACAAAAGACAATCTACTGAATGAAAGAACGTATTTGCAAATGATATGGCAGCTAAAGGGTTAGTAACCAAAATGCATAAACAGCTGAAACAACAAAAATACCAAGAAAACAAACAACCCGATTAAACAAAATTGGCAGAAGACCTGAAGAGACATTTTTCCAGAGAAGACAGTACAGAGGGTTAAGAGTTACGTGAAAAATTTAAAGTGTACAGTGTGATTATCAGATGCATGCAGCAAAATGTTTGCTGCAGTAAGGGTAGGTAACACATCCTTCGTCTCACATAATTACCATTTTGTGGGTACAGTGAGACCGTTTATGATCTACTCTCTGAGCAACCTGTAAGTGTACAGAACAGTGTAACGGCATAACTTGGCGACTACAGTATTGTTAGCTACAGTCGCCATGCGTACATTATTATTCTGGAATGTATGTACCCTTTGACCAACATCTCCACATTTCCCTGCCTGCGGCCCCTGGTAACCATCAATCTAGTCTCTGTTCCTATGATTTCATCCTTTTTAGATTCTTTGTGTGAGGATGGAGGCTGGGATCTCCTACCCCGCCATCTTGGTGACCTCTAAATCTTATGGTTCCTCTTTACGTTGACATTTACAGACATCGAAACACACACACTTAACTGTACAATTTTGACAAACAGATGCAGTCATTTGTGGAGACTGTCACTTCCGGTCACTGTAATGAAGCTGCTATGAATATTCTTCTACACCTTTTTGGGACATAGATTTTAATTTCTCTTAGACAAATGCACAGAGTAGGTTTAACTTTATAAATAAATCTGTTGAAACTTTTCCAACGTGGTTGTAATATTTTCTGTTTCACCCAAAGTTCCCGTTGCTCCATTTCCTGGTCAGTATTTGGTTTTATCAGTCTTATTAATTTTCACCATTCTAGGGCATGTAGTCGGAGAAAGCAATGGCACCCCACTCCAGTACTCTTGCCTGGAAAATCCCATGGACGGAGAAGCCTGGTGGGCTGCAGTCCATGGGGTCGCTAAGAGTCGGACACGACTGAGCGACTTCCCTTTCACTTTTCACTTTCATGCATTGGAGGAGGAAATGGCAACCCACTCCAGTGTTCTTGCCTGGAGAATCCCAGGGACGGGGGAGCCTGGTGGGCTTCCGTCTATGGGGTCGCGCAGAGTTGGACACGACTGAAGCGACTTAGCAGCAGCAGCAGCAGGGCATGTACTGATATCACATAGCGGTTTTAATTTGCACTTCCTCGATGACAAGACGTGCCGAGCGCTGGTTTGTGCGGTTACTGACCATTCATACTGCTCTGCTTGTGAAATGTCGATTCAATTATTATTTTGCCCATATTTTAATTTAGTTGGACTATTCGTCTTTCTAGTATTGAATTGTAGGAGTCATTGTGTATTTCGAATATGGCCTTTGTCAGACAAATGTTTTGCAAGTATTTGTGGTTTGCCTATTCATTTTAGTGGTGTCTTTTGATGAGCATCAGTTTTTAATTTGGGTAAGTCTAATTCATCATTTTTCTCTTCATGGCTCTTGCTTTTTGGGCTCTGTCTAATAAATCTTTGCCTGTAGGTTGCAACAATATTCTCTTATATTTTCTTCTAAAAGCTTTATAGATCTGTGGTATACAAAGATATATAGGTCTGTGATTCATTTTGAAATTTTTTTGTTATGCTGTGCAGAAGCATGGGGGTTCAAAATAAATTTTTTTCTATGTGGATGTCAGTTGTTCCATTACAATTTGCCGAATTTAACTCTCCTTCTGAGTTGTTTGGTGTGCTTGTGAAAAATCTGTTGACCATAGGCATGTCATCTGCTTCTGTATTCTGCTTCCTCCATCTGTCTGCTTCTGTACCAGTACTGCACTGTCAGGCTTCCTGAAGCCTCATAGTAAACCTGGAATTCAGATAGTAAAGTCCTCAGCCTGATTTTGCTTTTTCAACATTGTCTGGACTTTTCTAGGCCCTTTGCATTTCCATATAAATTTTTGAATCAGCTTGTCGATTTCCATAAAAAAGGCTGGGGGAACATGAATAGGATTACACTGAATCTATAAGTGAATTTACAGAGAATATATCTTAATAATATTGATTCTTTTAATCCATGACCATGATGTATTTTTCCAAATATTTGGGTTTTTAAAAAATTTCTCACAGCAAAATTTTGTAGTTTTAAGTACAGAGGTTCTTCATGTGTTTTGTTAAACTTACTCCCAAATATTAAACATTTTGGAAGCTATTGTAAATGGAATTATATTTTTAAGTTTCAGTTTCTAATTGTTCTTGCTAAAATGTAGAATAGTAATTGATTAAAAAACTTTATAGAGTTGTAACTGACATCAAATTGCATATATTGAACTTTTGAAACTTTTGACATCTGTATACACTTGTGTAGTCAACACCCATCATGATCAAGATAACGAACATAGGACTTTCCTGCTAGTTAAGTCTCTGTGCTTCCACTTCAGGGGGCTTGGGTTTGATCCCTTGTCAGGGAACTAAGATCCTGGATACCACCCACGGCCCAAAAAAAGATAACAGACACTCCCATCACTCCTGAGTTTATTGCACACCTGTGTTATCTTTTCTTCCTCCTTCCTACTGCCACCCTTATACACCCCTCTCCGTCTCAAGCAACTGCTGATCTGCTTTCAGCCACCACACCTCCAGTTCAGTGCAGTTCAGTCACTCAGTCCTGTCCGACTCTTTGCGACCCCACGGACTGCAGCAAATCAGGCTTCCCTGGCCATCACCAACACCTGGAACTTGCTCAAACTCATGTCCATCGAGTCAGTGATGCCATCCCACCATCTCATTCTCTGTCATCCACTTCTTCCCCTGCCTTCAATCTTTCCCAGTAAGTAAAGTCCAGTCGCTCAGTCGTGTCCAACTCTTTGTGACCCCATGGACTGTAGCCTACCAGGCTCCTCTGTCCATGGGATTTTCCAGGCAAGAGTACTGGAGTGGGTTGCCATTTCCTTCTCCATGGGATCTTCCCGACCCAGGGATGGAATCTGGGTCTCCAGCATTGCAGACAGATGCTTTACCATCTGATTCACCAGGAAAGTCCTCTTTTTTCAAGAACTTTCCATATTTATTAATGAGGATGTTGGCTAATAATTTACTTTGTGATGCCTATGCCTCATTTTCATTTTAGGGAGTTTTATTAATATGAATTTACTTTCTTTGATTGAAACAAGCTCTTCAGAATTTCTTTTTCACTTAGTGTTAGTTTCAGTTTTGGGAAACAAATATCGTATATTAACAGGCTTCCCTCATGGCTCAGATAAGTAAAGAATCTGCCCGCAGTGCAGGCGACTCAGGTTCAATTGCTGGGTTGGGAAGATCCCCCGGAGAAGGGAATGGCTACCCACTCCAGTATTTTTGCCTGGAGAATCCCATGGACAGAGAAGCCTGGTGGGCTACAGTCCATGGGGTCACAGAGAGTCAGACGCAACTAAGTGACTAACACTTAACTAACTTAGCGTATTGTATATTAATGCATATATATGGAATCTAGAAAATGATACGGATGAACCTGTTTGCAGGGCAGCAATGGAGATGCAGACACAGAGAACAGACCCATGGGCACAGTGGGGGAAGGAGAGGGTGGGAAGGATTGAGAGAGCAGCATGGAGACATACATGTTCTGCTGTGCTGAGCTTAGTTGTTCAGTCGTATCCGACTCTTTGTGACCCTACGGATTGTAACCCACCAGGCTCCTCTGTCCATGGGGATTCTCCAGGCAAGCTACTGGAGTGGGTTGCCATGCCCTCCTCCAGGGGACCTTCCAAGCCCAGGCATCAAACTCAGATCTCCCGCATTGCAGACGGATTCTTTACTGTCTGAGCCACCAGGGAAGCCCAAGAGTACAGGAGGGGATAGCCTATCCCTTCTCCAGGGGAATCTTCCCACCCAGGAATTGAACCAGAGTCTTCTGCTCACCTTAACCAGCTGAGCTTCTAGGGAAGCCCAGACATACACATTACCACATGTAAAACAGATAGGCAGTGGGAATTTCGTGTACGACTCAGGGAGCTCAAACTGTTACTCCGTGACAACTAGAGGGGTAGCGTGGGGTGGGAAGTGGGAGAGAGGTACAAGAGGGAGGGGACATACGTATACCTATGGCTGATTCATATGGCTGTATGACAGAAACCAACACAATATTGTAAAGCAATTATGCTCCAATTAAACATAAAATTTTTTAAATTAAAAAAAATTGTTTTTTATAAAGTTGTTTATACCTAAAAAGTTGTTTATACCATTCCCTTATTATTCCTGTAATGTCTGCAGCATTTTTATTATGTTTCTTCTTTTATTACTGCTAGGGCTTACTTCTTGGAAGGAAAGTTATGACCAACCTAGATAGCATATTCAAAAGCAGAGATATTACTTTGCCAACAAAGGTCCGTCTAGTCAAGGCTATGGTTTTAACAGTGGTCATGTATGGATGTGAGAATTGGACTGTGAAGAAAGCTGAGCACCGAAGAATTGATGCTTTTGAACTGTGGTGTTGGAGAAGACTCTTGAGAGTCCCTTGGACCGCAAGGAGATCCGACCAGTCCATCCTAAAGGAGATCAGCCCTGGGTGTTCATTGGAAGGACTGATGCTAAAGCTGAAACACCAATACTTTGGCCACCTCATGCAAAGAGTTGACTCATTGGAAAAGACTCTGATGCTGGGAGGGATTGGGGGCAGGAGGAGAAGGGGACGACAGAGGATGAGATGGCTGGATGGCATCACCAACTTGATAGACATGAGTTTGGGTGAATTCCGGGAGTTGGTGATGGACAGGGAGGCCTGGTGTGCTGTGATTCATGGGTTTGCAAAGAGTCGGACACGACTGAGCGACTAAACTGAACTGAAGGCTAACTAGCTTTCTCTTTTTTCTTTCCTTGATCAATCTTGTGAAGGGTTTATCAATTTTATTAATCTTTTCAAAGGATCAATTTTTAACTTTGTTAGTTCTCTTTGTAGCTTTTTCTGTTTTCCATTTTATTGATTTTTATGCTTTTCTTTAGAATTTTTTCTTTTGATTTACTTTAATTTTAGGTTACTCAACTTGTATAGGTTTTTAACATTGAAGAGAGAAAGAAAGAAAGAAAGAAAGAAACTTGATTTTAACATAGAAACTTGATTTAAATCCCATTTAAAGTTTTGATTTTAACATAGAAACCTGATTTTAACATAGAAACTTTTAACATAGAAACTTGATTTTACCTTTGTAACATAGAAACTTGATTTTAACATAGAAACTTGATTTAAATCCCATTTAAAGTTTGTTCTAATACCAACATTTTAAGCTAGAAATGGTCTCCTTATTTTTTCCTTGGCTATAAACTACAAATTTGGTATGTTGCATTTTATTTGTCATTTAATTTGAAACGTTTTCTAGTTTTCCATTTGGTTTCTTCTTAGATCCACAGGTTTTATAGAAGTGTAGTGCTCAATTTTCAAATATTTGAGGCTTTAAAAAGCTATCTTACATGGTTTTACATGTCAGTGTAATTCCACTGTTGTGAAAACATATACTGTATGTGATGCTTTTTCATATGTGTCAAGGCTTGTTTGTACCCCAGTATGTGGTTTCTGTTGATGAAAATTCTATATAGAGTTGAAAAGTCGCTTTTCATCATGACATTCTGTGGTTTATCTCGTGAGATCTATTATTCACTGGTGTTTTGTTTAGTTGTTCTGTGGATCACTGACAGGAGGTTGTTGATACCTTCAACTGAAATTGTTGACTCGCCTATTTTTCTCTTTTTTTCTCACAATTTTTGCTTCATATATTTTAAAGTGCTGTTATTGGGAGCATGCAACTTTATAATTATTATGTATTTCTGATATGCTGACACTTTTATCATTATAAAATGTTCTCCTTAGTCTCTGGTAATATTACTTTTCTTAGAGTCTATTTACGGATGTTACTAAGTAACATACAGTGAAGGATACTTCGCCTGATGTAGTCGGTTCGTCTTTTTTGTGTTTACTATCATATGGTTCGTGTTTACCTATTTTTATTTTCAGCTGCTTGTGTCTTTATATCTTCTTCTCTTTAAAGAGAGAGAAAAACACATCTATTCTAGCCATAATATAGTTGAGTCTTGGTGCTTTTTCATTCCCAGTCTGCTTTTTAGTTGGAGATTTTAGTCCATTTACATTTATTGTAGCTATTACGCAGTTGGATTCAGGGCTGCCATTTTGCTTTATTTTTTCCTGCTTGTTCCATCTGTTTTGAAGACTAGGTGGGAGTGAATATTTATTGGATTATAGGATTGGTGGTGGGAAGATGACAGACTTGAGTTTGGTCCCTGTGTTCTCCATGGAGCATGTGGTAAGGTCATCAGCAGGGGTGGACAGTGGAGGAAAAAAAGTCAGAAGTTTGAAGAGAGGAAAGAATGTGTGAAATGTATTGTGATGAGTGAGAAAGTGAGGCTTCTAGAGGACAAAGTAGGTTGTGAGATTTATTTATTGTCCATTCATTTATTCTTTTGTCATGCATTAATTCAATAAATATTTGAATATCTCCTTTGTGGGAGAAGATACGCATGGACATGCTCCTGTAAGACTTTTGCTATCATTAGATATTGGTGAAATAATCTCAGTAATATATGCAACACGATTATAAGCTAGAAAGACAAGTGCAATGAGATAATAGAAGTGATTGATTTTACAGGAATGTACAGCAGAAAAACTTGACCTTGAGTAGGTGTAAGGAATCATTTGTTGGAGCCAGTTGCCCTTGAGCTGAACTCTCAAGTTGGTAGGTTAAACCTGGTAGTGGTTGGTGGGAGTGTGGTCAGGTGAGGAACATAGTGGGCTGGTGTGCTGCGGGGGCAGAGAGGATGAGTGTTGGATGAGCAGACTGTACTGGCATGGCTGGACTGCAGGGAGCAGGACGGGGCATGGAGAAGGGAGACAGGGGTGGCAGCTCAGGGCTATGTGGTGCCACAGCCCTACAGATTGTGATCAAGCTTTTGCAACAGGAATGACTTTGAAATGAAACCAGTCAGCTTGGTGTGTGATGTGCTTCTCCTTGAAGCATCAAGACTTTCTTTGATGTACGTTAAATAGAACTGATGAGATCGGGCTATTATGAATTATCAGAGCGATGCACAAAGCGAGTCATTGCCAAGTTTTCTTACACTCCATTTTATTCCTGTTTGAGGGAAAAAAGGTAATTAGAGAACATCAAGCATTGCTTCCAGGTTTCAAAGTGGCTTCCATCCAGCCACAGGGAGGCTCGCAGCAGAAAACCAGATGTTTACATAAAGACCTGAGTGGGCAAGTATGGCTCCTGCACGTTACACAAACGCAGGAAGGAGATCCCTCCTGGTGCTTAGGCTTAAAGTACTTGCACGAGTGCCTGCATTCTTCCAGAAGCACCGAAGGGAGGGGTTTAAACGCATTTGTTAGACATGGCTGTGCCTTCCCACCTAGTGTTGGCCAGTGCAAGTGGAAAATTAGAATAATGGGATTATTGACTCAAAGCCTTTGCTGAGTGCCTTCCAGGTGTGCCCATGGTACTCAGTGCCACGGACTTGACAGTGAGGGATGTGGAGACGAAGCCCACCAAGAGTCTGCCCTCTGCGGGCAGGTCAGACTTCAGAAGGGGCTGTAGTGGTGCTGGAGCCAGGAGGGAGGCTCAGGTAGACTGTGGACAGCAGAGAAAGAAAAGTTCT
Organism: Bos javanicus; assembly: GCF_032452875.1. Lineage (NCBI taxonomy): Eukaryota > Metazoa > Chordata > Mammalia > Artiodactyla > Bovidae > Bos > Bos javanicus. The sequence continues at coordinate 47,990,698 of NC_083893.1, read as the reverse complement.
ATTAATCGTGAAAAGCAAGTACCCAACATGAGATTTACCCTCGTCACAGATTTTTAAGTGTACAGTGTTGTGTTGTCTCCAAGTACATCAAGTTGTAAACATTAAATTATCTACAGCTTTTTGTATGTCACTCGGACCTCGGTGAGCAGTGAAAAAAAATGGCAAGCACAGCTTGTTATCTCTGCTTTTATATTTTTTGGTTCAACAAATATTTATTGAATTTATATTAGGTTTAATGTCCCGTCCTGCAGGATGGTGCTCGCCCCTGTTCACAAGAAGAAACAGGTCACGGAGAGTCGGGTGGAAAGAAAATTGTGCCCATGGCGGTAGTTTCCACTGCTTTAGATCATCTCAGAGAAAAGCCTGAGTGCGGTGCCCTCGGACACATGACCCACTTGTTTAGTCCAAGGTCTGCCACAGAAACACTGCTATCTCCTGGAGCCCGCCTGCTTTGGGTTTCTCTGTTAAGAGTTAAAACTTGGAAAAGCAGCCCATGCCTGGGAAACTCTGCAGACAAATTCTTGGGTTGGAAATGCACATTAGTGGATTCTTTAATACAAAAACATAATGCTTTAAATTGTACTTTGGACATGATGTCCACTTTTTTGGCTCAACAAACAAACCCAAAATTGTTTTTAGCTTTCTGCTCTGGCATTCACGAAGTTTTGCCTAAAACCCTTGGAGATTTGCTGAAAAAGATTTATTTGTGTGCGTTCTGAGGAGCGTGCCAAAATTCTGCTGCTTCGTGTTTTTCAAGATTCTTCTAAATTAAAAAGTGAGTGCTGCGCGTGTGAGGGTAAAACATTGGTTTAGTTATTGTGCCAAGTAAATGGGTTTCTTTCCAGGAGGAGGAGAGAGATGGTGTGACAGGGTGAACGTTCAGTCAATGAGACCTGCTTTGCACAGCAGAGGAGTTCATTTGACTCCTTACAAAGTCACCGTCTCTATTTAATGAAAAACCACGCTAACATAGCAATCCATCAGTTTGGGGGCTGCCTTTAATTGATTTTTGCACTAAGCCCTATCAGCTGATTAAACATAGCCCAAATCACCCAACTCACCCACAAAGGAACATGGACATGACCGAAAAATAAAAATCAAGAGACGTCTCTGTATTAAGGGACTTTCAGGTACTTTACAGGTCAGCTGAATAGTCAGGATCAAAGAATGAATATCTACTCAGAAACATTAAAAAACACACTGAAAGGGTATGGGGAGGGAGGAGGGAGGAGGGTTCAGGATGGGGAACACAGGTATACCTGTGGCGGATTCATTTAGATATTTGGCAAAACTAATACAATATTGTAAAGTTTAAAAATAAAATAAAATTAAAAAAATAAATGAAACTATTTTGTTCAAGTGTTAAAAACAAAACAAAACAAAAAAACACACTGAAAGCCTCAAGTGCTGTTTTTTTTCTTTCTCAGAGGAAGCATGTTCATGACAATAAAATTTATACAGACATATAACACAATATATACATCTTTATGCATTGTTTACTGATTGAAATACTATTTTTATACCGTGATGCAGATTAACATTAAATACCCAAACTGCTTTTGGATCTAGAAAAAGTTGTGTAAATAGTTTTCCAAAGTGCAGACAAAAAGAAAAAAAATAATAACTTTTGTTTAGTTTCACTGTAATCTCACTGACAGATCCTTGGACTGCTTCTCATCCACACTGGCTTCCAGCAAAGCTGAAATCCCCCTGTGCCCTCCCCGGAGCCTGAGCCAATGGCTCCACCACCATGACTGATGGTCCCCTTGGTAACAAAGTTTCCCTTGTTTTATCTGATACAACCACTCTCCTCATCAACATGCTTTATTTATTTATTTACGTGTGCTTATGAATACACATATATCACAGTGGTATGAAATGGGTGTTCGGAGTGTGGAGCATCCATGGACTGCATGTTTTCATTCTCTGAGTTGACCTTTGCCCTGTGGCAGGCGGGTAGGAGCCCATGGACCCAGGATCAGCTGCAGGACCAGAGTTGGTGCCAGAAGCCCAGGGTGTTTTCCTTGAGTTATTGTATCGAATGAGGTCGTGTTTTTAAAAGCTTCTTACTTCTAAGTGTGATGCAAATAACAAAGTAGTAATGGGAATAGCCTGAGTCAGTGGTAAAATTACTCTAAATATTTAAAGTGGTCACAGAGCTGAGAAAAAGTGGAAATTACTCTCTAAAAAGCCTGCTCGGTGACTGTTACATATCCCTGACCCTTTAATAAGGGCGTTAATAAACATCCCTCCCATCCAAGATTCTGAGTCAAATCTTCTCTACCTTTTTAGTGAAAACACAAACTTAGTCCTTCTTTTCTATTTCTTCAACTCTCTAGATCGTTCCCATCAGTACTCAAACACACTCTTATTTCCTTCCATTTAAAAGACTCCCTCTCCCATCCACACAGCCACGTGTTAAAACAAAATGTGTGTGTTAGTCACTCAGTCGTGTCTGACTATCTGTGACCCCATGGACTGCAGCTCGTCAGGCTCCTCTGTCCATGGAATTCTCCAGGCAAGAACACTAGAGTAGGTTGCCATTTCCTTCTCCAAAAACAAAATGACCCTCCCTAAACCCTGCATCCTCTTTCTGCCCTCTTTGCAGCTAATCTTGGGATCTCTCAAACATTCCAATCTTTTTGGTTTTCCCTTTTAAAAAAAACCATTAAAAATTTTGAAGTATATGAGATTTACAGTGTTGTAATTCAGTTATCTCTCATCTGTCTAGTCTTTTCCATTAGAGGTTATTACCAGGTATTGAGTACAGTTCCCGTGTTACATGGTAGGTCCTTGCTGTTTATCTATCTCATATACAGTAGTGTGTATACATTAATCCCAAGCTCCTAATTTACCCCTCACCCCAGTAGACCCTTTGATAACCGTAAGTTTGTTTTCTGTGTCTGTGGGTTTATTTCTGTTTTGCAAATAAGTTCATTTATATCATTTTTTTAGATTCCACGTAGAAGTGATATCACATGAAGTTTGTCTTTCTCTGTCAGACTTATTTCATTTACTTCGCCTCATCTATGCCTCTGCAGTGGCATTATTTCCTTGTAATGGCTGAGGAGTGTTCTGTTTTGCATGTACCACCCCTTTATCCATTCGTCTGCCGATGGACTTGGGGTTCCATGTCTTCGCACGTTTCGGCCCCATCCCACCTCCACTCCTTCTCAGGTGTCCCTCCTGCTGAGTCCCTAGTCCCTCCTGCTGAGTTCCTAGTCTCTCCTGCAGAGTCTGGGGGCGCCCAGTGGACACCCTCAGCCTGCTCTTCTCCAGCACTTGGCCTCGGAGCTCTTCCCTGGTCCTTCTCCACCTCTCAGCCTCCTTACTAGAACATTGAAGGTGCTCAGGCCTGTTTCCTCTTTTCTTTCCACAGATGCTCCCGAGTAACCTTATCCAAGCCCAGGGCTTCCCCTGTCTACAAGCTGTTGGCCCCCAGTTCACAGTGTCCGAGATGCAGACACACATGTCAGCATCCTATCCACATTGCCTGGAGATGCCTCACTGATGTCCTGAAGATGTCAGAACAGAGCTCATGACTTGCCCCGGTCACCTCCTCTTCTTGTGACTCCCTCATCTCTGCTCAGGTTCACCCTCCAGCTGGGAATCACACTTGCCACCTTTGTAGCCGTCCCGGGCGGTGAGGCGTCTGGAAGGCTGAATGCCTCCATCCTCAGCGTGTTTCCAGGGGGCTGGATTTTGCCAGCCCCGCTGCCATCACTCAGCTGTGCCCAGGCCTCCAGCTGGGTCTCCTGACTGCTGCTGCCCACGTACACTGGCCTTGTGACACCTTGGCCACCCTCCTTTCTTCGCTACATGCCTCTGATGTCGTGACGTGGTCCCCATCTCCCCATCGCTGTGCCGGGAGCTCCTTTCCTCTTGAATGCCTTCCTCATTCACCCTTTGTTCCAAGCTAATTTCTCCCCAGTTTTTACGTCTCTGATCCTCTTCCCCACCAAAAAGGAGGTGATGCTTACCATCACACAACTTCGGATGTTTTTCCTTGTAGCTCTGATCACACTTGTAACTTAATAATATATTTAAATCAGATTTCCCTTCTAGATTTATATGGAAATAGGAACCTTGCCCATCTCATTTATTATTGTATTTCCTAGATTACAAAGAGTTCCGTTGGAATATGGTAAATATTTGTCGAATGAATGGACATACCCGTTTGTGAAGCAAGTTATGTTTTGATGGACGGTGGCCATGAGACAGCGTAGGAAACTATTTGAAAGGAAAAATCAGCAAAGTTAAGAACAGAAATTCACTCTGGTGTATAGAAGCGGCCTAACGGAAGTTACGATATGAAACTGCAAATCTGGGTAAGTGCCAGAAGCAGTGGGGAATCAAAGCTGGTGAGTACCGAAGGCATTTTGTATTAGTAGGGTTCTCTTTGGTAGGCCAGCTTGACCTAGAGTCATTATAAAGGGTGTTTATTGGCTTGAATGAGTAGGCTCCACTTACTGTGTGACCCATGTGGTTGGGTGGAGGTCCCCAGTAAGACCATCAGACTGGCCAGTGGGCAGGGGTGGGTGCTGACCTGGCAGCAGAAAAAATATCTACTATGAATTTCTTGGTTAGACAAGCTAACAAACATTTAACCTTTGGGGGCATATGCTATAAGTGGTAGTCTTTTATTTTATTATCCACACCAGACATTTTGAGAGTGCAAAAGGCTGTGTTTATAATAACACTGGAATATTGGGTAAAAAAGCAAGAGTGTCTTTGACAAATTAGGACATAGGGTCGCCCTAGCTGGGAGGAAGGAAGCAAGGGGATTTCTGTCCAGGGAGGAGCAACAAGGCAGGATTATGACCTGGAAGGAACAAGGGGTCATGACCCCGGTGAGAAGAGGGAAGAGGTCCATGGAAAGGCACCCAGGCTCCTTTTCCCAAGCCAACCTTGTGGGCGACCCCGGTCTTAATTCAAAGGGTCAGCGTAAGGAAGTGGAAGGCAGTTCCCTGTGGACCCAGTTATATCTTTAGAGATGGTTCTTGTCCAAAAATAGCAATTTCCTTCTTGGTGAACGATACACCACCAAGATGTTCTGCTTTCTTGACTTCCTCATAAAAATTTCCAAATCGCCTTACAACAATTCTGAAATTACATACCCTGGCCACCCCAAATACGAGACAGAGTAGTATAAGGGGAGAGAGCCCCAGAGCAGGGCTGGGCATGCTTGCTGCCCTCAACTGGCCAAGTGTCCTTGTTCTAGCTCTGCCTCCCTGATGAAATGGGCTTAATGCAAGACAGTTGGAATGGCCTCTCCTCCTGGCTCCGACCTGATTGGGTTCTGTAAGACCTCATCTTTGCAAAGATACGGCAAAGACCAGAAGTAACCACACAAACAGCAAATATGACAGACGGCCCTGCTTTGTGTGTGGACAGCAAGCTCAGAAGTGGCTCGGGGAGTCCGTGGCTGCCCTAGGGGCGGGTTGTGGACATCGCCTGGCGGTTTTTCTGTGCAGGTGGCATCAGTGGTTAACGACAGCCCAGCCTGTCCCGTCTCCTCTGGAGCGCTGCCCTGCACTTTTCTACTGCAGAGTCGGGCTGTCCCTTCAGATCAGCAATGGCCCCCGAAGCCTCATCTCCTCCAGGCAAGCCAGCCCCCTGCTCCATCATTTATTTCCGAGTCGCCTGCGTTGGATCTTCGGTCAGTTCCCCTGCGGGCCTCCTCCACCCCCGCCAGCCTGGCCTCATGGCTCCGCGTGTGTGTGCACACCTTGCCCACCCATCTCTCCTCATTCCCTGACTGCCGCTGGCTGAGTGGGGGTCTCAGTCACCTGATGCTGAAATTATTAGAAGGCTGTCACAATTGGTATCCTCTTCCCAAACTTCCTTCTCATTCAATTCATCTCAGACATCATTGTCAGATTCATTGTGCTAAAATATCGCTTAAAAAGGTTATTTCCTTTTTTTTTTTTTTTTTTGATTCCTGATTCACTGCAAGATCAAATAAAAACTGGAGCCTATAATTCATGGCTGTTCACAATCTGGCCCAACCTATGGGCACCTTTATTCTTTACGACCCCTTTTGCTCAAAATGTATGGTCCACCTGGACTAGGCTCTGCTCTCCAACCCGTAGATGTCGGGCGCCTTCTTGCCCTGAGGGTCTCCTGCAGGAGCGAGAGCATCTCCCCTCCTTACTTCCTCGGAACAACCCTCAACCTTCCAGGCGCTGCTCATCCAGGTAATCAGGGCTTCTTCTTCAGGGGATGCTTCTAGTGTGTTCCCTCAGCACTGAGTCATTCCTAGTCATCGGTTTTGTTAGTTTCCGTTTTAGGAATATTTTGTTTTCCCTATTAGATTGTAAATATTTTGCAGATAGGTGTTATGTCTTAATTCTTTAACCGCAATGCCTTTTGTAATTCTAAAGAAAGCATTTCTCTGACTCCTTCAAGGCCAGCAGGCATGCTTGGCGTAATGACAACAGAAAAACATGTCATTTCCATGGACTTAGGGACTTACAAAATAGAGGGATGGATAAAATAGTTCTAGGTCATAGATTATTAGCACTTAAATGTATGGATAAAACGGTGCTTTTGAAGGGTCTGTAAAACATTCTCATGGAAAGTTTCAGAAAACAGATTTGTTTTATAAAATCTTGACTTTCAAGATGTATGTTCATTTATCTCCAGGCATATTCAGCTTTCTGTGTTCCAGAAAGAGTGCATCACTTGAATGGGATAACACATGTGTAAGTGTTTTGTAACCTTTAAGCACCATAAACAGATGAAGGATTATTTTATTAATGATAAAATTTTCTTAGGTAATAACCTAAGACAGAAGGATGGAGTGAACAATTTTTTAATGTCATTCAAACAGCAAGAGCTCAACTTTTCTGGCTGGAGAAGTGGAGAATACTGTGTTCTCTCTCTTTTTTTTTTTCCTATTCCCTTCCCTTCTGGTAAAGTTGAATCTTGCCAAAAATCATGATTTGTGTGAGAGCAGTGAATGTGTTCTCATGGCCCCCTTGCATGTGTATGGGAAACTGGAATGCATCTCCATTGCTGTTGGCAGCCCTCTCTTTAATTACTACATTTTGGGAAGTTAGCTGTCTATTGCATTAAACTGAAAATAAGTTGTTAGGGCCCACTCTATTTTTTTATTCATTGTTCAAAAAGGTGAAGTTAGTTGTTTGCTTAATGCTCCAAGCTGATGAGGCATTTCATTATCTTACCAGTAATACAGTCTAGAAAATGGAATCATTAGAGAACAGAAGTCACCGAAATGTAAACATGTGAATAGTTTACACTTTCAACTGGTGTTAAATGAAAGGTTTTAATCTAGACAGAGATCTGACAATAAATATTCATTTCTAATTTCCAATGAGTAAACTTTATCTCTTTTTAAAAGCTTTTCCATTTGATTTTTTTTTTTTCCTGGGAGATAATGGCAAATTTGACATGGGCACTTTGGGGAATAAAAGTTCCCTCTGGTCAACACAACCAGGAAGAGTTATTATGAAAATCAAAATATGAAATAATTGCAAACATTGTAATGAGGAGCCATCTTAGGATCCCTGCATCATCCTGCCCTCAGAGGGGAGGTGCCTTCCTGGTATCGTTTTCCTGGGGGATGCAAGGGAAGTAGAGGAGAGAAATTGCCTCTTACCTTGGACGGTTTCTTGGATGATTGCCAGCCTGGGTCGAGGCCCAGCCCACAGGCAGATGTCAGCTTCTGTCTTGCCAGGCAGTGTCCACACAGGCCTTGACACAGAGGAAGAGAGTGAGGCTGAAGGAAAAGGATGATTGGGTGATGCCGAGTCCTCACTGAATCGGGGCCCTGCTGGTACTTCTCAGGTTGAGCTGTGGGCAGGACCATGTGGTACTCCGCCCGTGGCAAAAGTCATGAGGAAGGAGGCTCGACGTACGCAAAGGTGGGATCGAGCCTCAGAAGTCCCCCTGGAAATCCTCGAGCATCTACCCCCATAACCAGAGCCTGCCTACTTTACTACTTTGTGCTCTCACTTACACCTCTGACTTTACAGGGGGCTGTCGCCCACCACCTCTTTCAGAGAAGGAGTTAACTTAGAGCTCCAGTTAATAATAATTCCTGGGCATGATAGGAGTGTTTCAACATACAAACTCCTCTGAAGGTTCTCTAGCCTGCCTGACAGGCTTGTCCGGCCACATGTGATTGCTCACAGCCTCCCAACCGTGAGAGGCACGAGATGCTTTAAACCTTCTAAAAACAGGTTCCTTAGAAAAGTTAGAAAACTATTAGTATAAGTATAATGGGCTGATTAGAAATTGTATTGGTGAAGGGTTTTTCATTTGTTGAGCCAATGTTTGTTGCTAAGTCTCCACATCCCCTGCCCTTACACACATAAATGAATATATAGAAGAAATAAGTATTAACCTTTGATATAAATCACATTAGACCTTAGGCTAAGTAAATTCTTTCCTTAACTAAAACCTCACCCTATAGGAATGTAACTTTATTTGGGTGGTGTCTGTTTTAAGAATAATCACCCTTGGAGAAAAAAGTGTTCTGGTTGACTGACCACTGTCACAAGGAGAGGGTCATAAATTGTCAGCAGGCCCCCCTGGCCAGAAGATGATGTAACACCCCTAAGACCTCTGTATACATTTGTATGAAGCACCTGCCTTTGATAAAAGTCAGGACTGCTGACCCCGCGTAACTTTTACATAACATCTCAGTGTATAAAAGTAGACCATGGAAAATAAAGAATTGGGATCAGTTCCTCGAAATACTGGTCTCCCCATGTCACTCTCTCTCTCACTCTGGTTGAGTCTCCATCTGGAGCGCGGAACCCGCCATGCTTACTGATTATGCCTGGGCTTCTAAGATCCGACCGAGGAGGCCTCAGTATCTCCTCTCCTTCGGGAGAATGGAAGGATGCCTGCGGCCTACGTAAGTGGTGCAAGCTTCTTGTCTTGAAGTTTTATTGGTCTCCCGTGTAAACCAAGCTACTCAGCCTCTTTTCTCCACTGAATTTTCCTACTGAGCTATCCTCATTCTATTACTCTTTATATCTTTGATGAATATTTAACTAGTCGCCGAAGCTGTCTCCCCTTCGAATACCCTGGATCAGCTGGGGCTGGACCCCGGCACTTTGCTGTCACACCCGACTCCCCACCATGCCTCTCTTGGTTTTCCTTCTGAGAGCATTATAGAACCAGGCCAGGCCACGCTAGTTCTTCCTTCATTCATCGGCTGTGTTGGGTCTGCATTGCTGCGTGAGGTCTTCCCCTAGTTATGGTAAGGGGGCTATTGTTTGTTGTGGTGCATGGGCTTCTCGTTGCAGTGACTTTTCTTGTGGTAGATCAAAGGGCCCAGGGTGTGTGGGCTTCAGTAGTCATGGCATGTGGACTCTAGAACCCAGGGCTACTGCCCCACGGCAGGCGGACTCTTCCTCAACAGGGATTGAACCCGTGTCCCCTGCATTGGCAGGGGGATTCTCAACCACTGGACCACTGGAGAAGTCGTTTTTTCTTTTTAAAAATGGATTTATTGAGACATACATGCTATAAAATTTGCTCATTTTAATTACCCAGTTCAAGATTTGTTAGTGTTTTTAGAGAATTGTGCAACTATCACCATCTTTAGCACATTTCCATCTCCCCAGAAAGAAAGCTTGTGCCCCTTTGCAGCCCTTACCCCCTTTTCTGCGTATGCTTCTTCAGCTGGCTTGCATCCTGCATTGGGAGCTGGTTTGTACTGAATATGTAATTGTCAGGTGAATGCATTTGCCAGTGTGAACTTCCACTGTGGGTTCCAGAGCCTTATGGAATGTTGGAGTTGAAACAGGCTAGGAACAGTCATCCAGTCTAAACTTTTCACTCTATAGTTGAGGAAGCTCACTGTCCACTGTGTAATTCACAAGGGTTGTGGCAGTGGTTTAGTCGCTAAGTCGTGTCTGACTGTTGTGTGACTCCATGGACTGTAGCCTACCAGGCTCCTCTGTCCTTGGGACTCACCTTGCAAAAATAAGGGTTAATCCAAATTTAGGTGATTGTGTTCTTAGCCTAAGAGGAGCCACACATGCAGCAGAGACCTTTGGAGTCGCTTCTGTCAAGATGATCCCCAAGAGCCGAACTCCCAGGGTGGTTTGCTGACAGCTGTTGCTGTGGGGGTCATTCCGACAGCCTTATTCACTACTGAGGTCCCTTGCCATGGAGACAGAGCAGGGCTGTGGCTGGCGGGGGTATCCCATCTCAGCGGCTCTCACTGCTGACTTTGTACCCAAAGTTGGGGTCCACAGTGGCCTTGCTTTGTCTCCTCTCCTGTCCCCGCTCTTTCCTCTCCTGTCCCCGCTCTTTCCTCTCCTGTCCCCGCTCTTTCCTCTCTGTCCCCACTCTTTCCTCTTGGTGCCACCTTAACTTTCCTTCTTCTTTCCACCCCAGAATCAGCTTCACTTTGCCTGGGAACTGCTATTCTCAGATCTCCCGAACTTCCCCGAAGACGAGCCTGCGGAGCCGGCTGTATCTGTGCTCCCAGGACGATTCTCAGAAAGTTGGACAAAGAGAGGCACAGTCGTCTCCACTGGGCCTTTCCTATTTAGACAGACGGAGGTCGCTCAGATGGGCCAAAGTGTGTTTTCATTATTTGATTCGCAGAGTTTTTGTTATAAAAACTCTACTGGGTGATTTTTCCAAGGAGTTTCTTTTTCTAATATTCAAACTTCTGTTCAAATTCCAATACCAGATTATAAACAGATACAGTTTCTCAGAACATTTCCAAAGGGGCCATTTACAAGATCTTGCTCTAAGAACAATGTGTTATTACAAAGAATTATGTCACTTTGAAAGATATTTCAGACCTGCGGATCAAATCCTTGCATATTTCTCCTGATTAAATTCTACTGATTAAATCAGTTGTGATTTATCTATGACTACGACCATAAGCCATTAAAGAGATCTTTTGATTTGAAAATTGGTCATTAAAATCATACTCTCTAAATTCCCCATTGACATTTCATTTCAACAAATAAACATGTTTGATCCTCATATTTGTGTTAAAAATCTATTTTATCTTTTATCTAGCCAAGGAAACATAAAAGTATGTTGTTCCTAAATAAGTATACAAAAATCAATAATAACCTTAGATGTGATCTATAAGCAGTTAGCACATTAATGCAAAACGTAACTAGTATTCTGTTCACAAAGCAGCACTAGAATAAAATACTAACCTAGGAAAAATATTATGAAGACTAATATAGAACCAAAAGAAACAAAACTGCAAAATTTTGCCAAGAAAGATAAAAATAAGGTTTGAATGAATAAAAGAACATACTAGGTTCTGGGTGGAAGATTCAATATGGTTATTGCTATATGTCATTTTTTCTGTATTTTCTTAAGTAAACTATGAAATATTAAAACTTTTTTAGCACATAATTCAATCCATCAACATTAACGAATCTATTAGACTGTGGCATTAGACTATGGATTTGAGTCTCCTCAAGATGCTTTCTACAACCCAAACAAAATAGGGTAGCGAAGGATGTGACCCTGCAGGCTACCAAAACTAGGTGAAGCTCTGGCAGAGCCCAGAATGCGGAAAGGTGTGGCCACACCACCCTCAGCCAAGGCGGCCCGGGATCAGTCCTGGCCAGCCGGTGCCGGGAAGCAAAGGCACTGAGGGCCTGCATCTGTCGCTGGTGGAAACCACAGTATCCCCCCAGTCAAGCGCCTCACTCTGAATGTGCAAGTGTGGCTGCACCTGGCCAGGCTGGGAAGCCCCGTTCTCAGCTGGAGCTGCTGGTGAGAGTGGAGACTGTTGTGCAGGAGGGCGCTGGGGCTGCAGAGGTGACTTGGGCCTCTCAGATGACCAGCAGACAGGCTGCGAGGGACAGAGCCTCACTCTGAGGGCGAATGTGGGGTCAGAAGCCGAGCTGAGCAGGGCAGACACACTGGGGTCGGGGGCGGGGGGACACGGCTCAGGCAGCGTGGAGGGAGCCTCCCCCGTGAATGTCGACAGGCGACGACACTGTCCTGGAGGTAAGGACTGCAGCGCCATAGGAAACCCAGAACCGGAGTGAGACACATCTCAGCACCAGGCTCGACGTGGAGATAGGACGTGGCCACACAGAAGCCATGTTTGAGCCGGTCATGATTTCTGGAGAAAAAGGGCAACTTCAGTCTCTGTACTGAAAAAGGCGTTTTACACATGAGCAAACCGACTTAAAAAATGCACAGTGTGAGAGCTGTGAGTTAAAATTTTATCGGGAGCAAAATGAGGACTGCAGCCCGGGACACAGCACCTCAGAGGGCTCTGAGAGACTGCTCCAAAGAGGTAGGGGGGAAGGAGAGTATACACGTGATTTTGGTGAAGGGGAATTCATGCAATCAAGCACATTATTTGTTATTTGTTAGAAAGTTTCTGCTGGTCTTGTGAAGCTCCTGCTAGTCACGAGAAACAATCATCACCGTGAAAGATTTTAGTGCTTTTCTAGATTTGAGGCAATACAAGAATTGGACTCATAAAATCGGTTTCTGAAAATATCCAATGATCTGAGGACCTCTTCTGCCAGGTTTTGCAGAGCACAGAGTGCCTCATTCCTGCTCTCCACTCGGAACTCCTTCAGGGGGCATTGAAGGTCAGCAGCTGCAGCAGCCCGTGATTTAATTCTTGCAGAGGCAGATGGCTGGCACCCATGGCAAGTGCCAATTTGTAGCTGACAATAGAAAAGCCTTAGGTGTATCCCAGGAAGGCTACTGGTCTTCAAAAAGTAAAGAAAATGTTCTTTGAGAATCCAGGCAACATGTCAAAATAACTAGTAATAGAAAAACAGTGAGGGTGGTGTCAGTCTTCCCAACAGAAACACTTCACACAAGAAAGCAACCTTTTAAAGACAGTCAAGAAAAGGAAGTGTGATGGGAGCATTTTGTGAGCAGCCCAGCTTTCCTTCAAGTACAAAGACCATGGAGAAACTGCAGGGGACATTCAAGAACTCAAGGAAAGCATTCCTGTGAGCCCTTCCGGGGGAGTCTGCATGAGAATGGGCCTTAGACAACCAGAAAGCAATTAGAAAAGACTCAGCCTAAAGTGTTTCAGAAAGAACTGAAGGTATTTAACTGCAGGACTAAGACTGAAAGATGAGTCTAGGACGACAAATTTGCCCTGTGCTGTGTGTTCTGACGATATAGAAAAGATGTAAGCAAAAACGTGAGGGGAAAGAGGAGGGTAGATCAGCTCACTGATTACCGGGTAGGTATTAGCTAAGAGTAAAATATTACTTGCAAGTGACAAATCAAGCCGTAGCACCTTATATTATCATGTGTATTAGGAGTAGAAGATTGGAGGAGGACGTGGCAACCCTCTCCAGTCTTCTTGCCTGGGAAATCCCATGGAGAGAGGAGCCTGGCAGGCTACAGTCCGTGGGGTTGCAAAGTGTCAGACACGCCTGAGACTGAGCACGTCATCTAACAATTCGCTGGTCAGGGAAGAGGAGCAGAAAAGAGACAGAGCTACGAGCTACCAGTTAGAGTCTATTCCCATAACTGAGACCCATTCTTAATCAGGAATCTGGGAGAAATTTTACCATATGCAAAACGATCTGCTTTTCTCTCTTCTCCCATGGATGGAGGAGGGCTTTCCAGGTGGTGCTACTGGTAAAGAACTCGCCTGTCAACGCAGAAGATGTAGGAGACATGGGTTTGATCTCTGGTCAGGAAAATCCCCTGGAGGAGGGCATGGCAGCCCACTCCAGTATTTTTGCTGGAGGGTCCCATGGACAGAGAAGCGTGGTGGCCTACAGTCCACAACTGGCTATGCATCATTTAGATGCTTAAGAGATGTTTTTTTTTTTTTTTTAATCTAAAATATAGACCTTAGAGTCTAATGCAAACCTGATACTCAGTTTGGTTTATTTGTATCTGGCTATACTGAGACCAGCTTAGCAGCATACTGAGACTGGCTGATTGAAGAAAGAGGAGACCGGACTAGCATGCAAAGGTAACGGGAGAAACACGAGAAGGAAAATATAAACTTTCTTAAATACCAATTCTGGTAAATAATGTCAGAATAGCACAGAAAAGGACCCCATAGTGAAAGACTAAATATGCACGTGTGTGATCATAATATACATAATATACACATACCTACATACATATAAACATGTGTATGTGTTATATTACATGAGATATGAAGGAACCAAGCTGAACATACTGTTATATCAATAAACGTAACTCACTCATTTAAAAAATTACATTTGATTGGCTCAAAAGCATAACACAACTCAAAGCTGTATCTGGGAGATATGCCTAAATCAAAGTAACTGAGAAAAAAAATAAAAGTCCAGTAATGCAAACACTGATTGAAAGAAAGCAGGTGTTGCAATTTGACAAGGTAGAATTTGGGCCCATAAAACTTAAATGAAAAAAAGAGGATATTTTATAATGCTAACGGCCACATTTCACAATGAAGATGTAAAACTTATTAGTGTCTATGCATTAGCTTACACAGAAGTGACTGTCGTGTAACAGAAACCATAGGAGAGGAGAGAAAACATGAACAGAGGTTCCCAGGAGCAGGACGTAAAGACAGACATATGCAGGAGGGCAACTTACCCTTTCAGTCCTAGACAGATCACGATGCCAAAAGAATCAGCGTGGGAAATACTTATCTGCCTTATTACATCAAAGACCAAACAACACAGCCAGTAAGGAAGACTCTGTGGATATATTTCAAATTTTGTATCCCTGTAATAGACAGCATGCCTTCTTTCCAAGTACACATTCATTTAAAAAATGACCATCTATTAGGCCATAAAGAAAACCTCAGTAAAGTCCCCAAAATATAAATATTACCAGCTACCCTCACTGACTAAATGCAATAAAACTAAGAATTAATAAGAAAATAAAAAAACAAAAGGCATTTCCACCTGGAAAAACAAAACCGTCTATTAACAACTCTCGGGTCAAGGGGAAATAAACAAACTTGCCGAATTTCTAAAACCATCCTAAGGAAACCTTGAGTGTTTCGTGTCTACGGGATACAGCTCGCAAAACGCAGGGGAAAATCATACCATTATTTAGCTCTATCACCAAAAATGGAGGCAAGTGACTTATATTACAAGTCAAAAAGCCAGAAAGGAACAAATAATACCAAGAAGTACTCATGAAAATACAGGTGTCAGGGGGTGGGGCGCGCCTCTGTGTCGTGTCATGGGTCCTGTAGGCGACCGCGCGGCGCGGAAAGGCGGGCAAAAAAATTTAAAAAAAAAAAAAAAAGAAAATACAGGTGTCAGACACTTATCTCCTCTGTCCGAGGGGCAGTTTAAATAGCCCAGGTAACTTCTGTACCTAGGAGACTGGGTCCAGCTGGTGAGGGTGGGGTGCATATCTTGGGTTACTTTTTTATTTCTTTTGTGGGTATTGGTGTATTCTGGTTTTCTGCATTTCTACAGGCAATTGTGGAGCCTTCCGTTCAGTTCAGTTCAGTTCAGACGCTCAGTTGTGTCTGACTCTTTGCGACCCCATGAATTACAGCACGCCAGGCCTCCCTGTCCATCACCAACACCCGGAGTTCACTCAGACTCATGTCCATCGAGTCGGTGATGCCATCCAGCCATCTCATCCTCTGTCGTCCCCTTCTCCTCCTGCCCCCAGCATCAGAGTCTTTTCCAATGAGTCAACTCTTCGCATGAGGTGGCTAAAGTACTGGAGTTTCAGCTTTAGCATCAGTCCTTCCAAAGAACACTCAGGACTGATCTTCTTTAGAATGGACTGGTTGGGTCTCCTTGCAGTCCAAGGGACTCTCAAGAGTCTTCTCCAACACCACAGTTCAAAAGCATCAATTCTTCGGCATTCAGCTTTCTTCACAGTACAACTTTCATATCCACACATGACCACTGGAAAAACCATAGCCTTGACTAGACGGACCTTTGTTGGCAAAGTAATGTCTCTGCTTTTGAATATGCTATCTAGGTTGGTCATAACTTTCCTTCAAGGGGTAAGCGTCTTTTAATTTCATGGCTGCAATCACCATCTGCAGTGATTTTGGAGCCCCCCAAAATAAAGTCTGACACTGTTTCCACTGTTTCCCCGTCTATTTGCCGTGAAGTTATGGGACCAAATGCCATGATCTTAGTTTTCTGAATGTTGAGCTTTAAGCCAACTTTTTCACTCTCCTCTTTCACTTTCATCAAGAGGCTTTTTTGTTCCTCTTCACTTTCTGCCATAAGGGTGGTATCATCTGCATATCTGAGGTTATTGATATTTGTCCCGGCAATCTTGATTCCAGCTTGTGCTTCTTCCAGCCCAGCGTTTCTCATGATGTACTCTGCATAGAAGTCAAATAAGCAGGGTGACAATATACAGTCTTGACATACTCTTTTCCCAATTTGAAAACCAATTTGAAACCAGTCTGTTGTTCCATGTCCAGTTCTAACTGTTGCTTCCTGACCTGCATACAGATTTCTCAGGAGGCAGGTCAGGTGGTCTGGTATTCCCATCTCTTTCAGAATTTTCCACAGTTTATTGTGATCCACACAGTCAAAGGCTTTGGCATAGTCAATAAAGCAGAAATAGATGCTTTTCTGGAACTCTCTTGCTTTTTCGATGATCCAGCAGATGTTGGCAATTTGGTGTCTGGTTCCTCTGCCTTTTCTAAAATCAGCTTGAACATCTGGAAGTTCATGGTTCACATATTGCTGACCCTGGCTTGGAGAATTTTGAGCATTACTTTACTAGCGTGTGAGATGAGTGCAATTGTGCGGTAGTTTGATCATTCTTTGGCATTGCCTTTCTTTGGGATTGGAATGAAAACTGACCTTTTCCAGTCCTGTGGCCACTGCTAAGTTTTCCAAATTTTCTGACATATTGAGTGCAGCACTTTCATAGCATCATCTTTTAGGATTTGAAATAGCTCAACTGGAATTCCATCACCACCACCAGCTTTGTTCATAGTGATGCTTCCTAAGGCCCACTTGACTTCACATCCTAGGATGTCTGGCTCTAGGTGGGTAATCACACCATAGTGGTTATCTGGGTCAATAATGATTTCAAAGTAAATATTTTATTTTAATTTAATTTTATACTAATATCCAAAATTTAAAAAAATTTACTTAAAAAGTGAGGTATAATTGATTTACAGTATTATATAGGTTCAGGTGTACAGCACAGTGACACGCAGGTTTTGAAGTTTACACTCCACTTACAGCTGTTGCACAGTGCTGGTCGTGTTCCCTGTGCTGCGCGACGGATCCCTGTAGTGTGCATTACACATGTCTGTTTGCATTTTAGGCCCCACTCTTATTTTGTTCATCCGTCCTCCCCTCTCCCCTCTGCTAACCACTAGTCTGTCCTCTATCTGTGAGTCATTTTTCATTATATTCACTGGTTTCTTTTATTTTTTCAAATTCCACATGTAAGAAATATCATGCTGTGTTTGTTTTTCTCGGTCTGATATATTTCACTAAGCGTAATTCTTTCCCAGTCTCTTCATGCCATTGCAGATGGCAGATTTTCATTTTTTAAACAGCCAAGTAATATTCCATTATATATATATTTTATACACACACAGACATATCTAAATATCACATCTTCTTTATCCATTTGTCTCTTGTTGGACTCTTAGTTTGCTTCTAAATCTTGGCAATTGTAAATGATACTTCTCTGAACATTGGGGTGCATGTATATATTTGAGTTATTTGAAGCATTTTTGTTTTCTTCAGATATTTACCCAGGAGTGGAATAGCTGGATCATATGGTAGTTCAATTTTAAGTTTTTTAAGGATGCCGAAGCTGAAACTCCAATACTTTGGCCAATACTCCAATATTTTGGCCACCTGATGCAAAGACCTGACTCACTTGAAAACACCCTGATGCTGGGAAAGATTGAAGGTGGGAGGAGAAGGGGACGACAGAGGATGAGATGGTTGGATGGCATCACCAACTCAATAGACTTGAGTTTGAGTAAACTCCTGGAGTTAGTGATCGACAGGGAATACTGGCGTGCTGCAGTCCATGCGGTTGCAAAGAGTCCACCACGACTGAGCGACTGAACTGATCTGAACTGAAGGAGGCTCCATATTTTTCCATAGCGGTCACACCAATTCGCATTTCTACCAACAGTGTACAGAGTTTCCTTTTCTCCACATCCTCACCAGCGCTTTTTATTTGTTGTCTTTTTAACAATAACCATTGTGAGAACTGGGCTTCCCTAGTGGCTCAGCAGTAAAGAAACCACCTGCAATGCAGAAGATGCAAGAGATGCAGGTTCCATCCCTGGGTTGGGCAGATCCCCTAGAGGAGGGCGTGACAACCCACTCCAGCATTTTTGCCTGGAGAATCCCATGCGCAAGGGAGCCTGGCGGCTATTTTCACGGAGTCGGACACGACTGAAGTGACAGAACACACAAGCGCGCATGGTGGGAAGTGTCAGGTTATATCTTGTTGTGGTTTCTCTGACAATTAGAGATGCAGAGTCTCTTTTCATGTGCCTGTTGATCACCTGTATGTCTCACAATACTGACAAGTGTTTCAGGCACTTAAAGAGTCTAAAATTACTCATCGATTTTGCTGTTTTCAATGGAATTATGTGAAACTAGAAATGCACGCTTCTGTCTTTTGTCGGTAATTATTTCCTCATATTTACTTGAGGTTATTTTTTTTTGTTATTTTTCTAACTTCTTGAATTAAATGCTTAGCTAATTTACTTTTAGTCTTTCCTATTTTCTGAAAATCCATTAAAGTTGTAAATTTTCCTCTGAGGACTGCTTTGCCTGTGCTCACGTATTTCAACATGGAATACTCTCATTATTAAGCAGCTTTAATTTCAGTTTTATTTTCCCTTGCATTCATAAGTTATTCAGAGGTTCTTGGTCCATGTTTCTGAGTAGGGATGTTTTGGGGCCATTCTTTGGTTATTGGTTTCTAGTTTTATTGCTTTGGATTCAGAGAATGTGGTCCCTGTGAGTTTCACTTTTTGAAATCTACTGAATTTTCTTTAAGCACTAAAACTAGGGGAAAATTTAAAAATAAGTATTCCACAAGTATCTGAAAGATGCACGGATTCTTTCTTTGTTGTGGGCAAAGCTCAGTTACGCCTTTTCAATCATGCTTTTAAGTTGATATTTTAATCTTCTTTCTCTATTTACTTTTCACTGTTTAAGTTTTAAGAGTTAACTTAAAATCTCACCCTCTGTGAACAAACTGGTTTTTTTCTGTTTTTGTTTTATATATTTCATGCATTCTTCTATATATATATACATATATACCGTTTTATACATTCTGTGTTATATATGTGTGTGTATACACACATACATATAAATATATATATAAATATATATATATATACTGTTGTATATGTTCTGATATTTTGTTCAGTGTGTGTGAGTTTATACTATTAGTCAAAAGGACTGTGATTTTATATAAAATATAATTCCTTATTTTGAATGTTCTTTCTGGCTTGATTTTTTTCTTTGGTCTAAGTTTCAGCTTCCTCAAATATGACTGCTGCTGCTAAGTCGCTTCAGTCGTGTCTGACTCCGTGCGACCCCATAGACGGCAGCCCACCAGGCTCCTCTGTCCCTGGGATTCTCCAGGGAAGAATACTGGAGTGGGTTGCCATTTCCTTCTCCAATGCATGCATGCATGTTAAGTTGCTTCAGTCATGTCTGACTCTGTGCGACCCCATGGACAGCAACCCACCAGACTCCTCTGTCCACAGAATTCTCTAGGCAAGAATACTGGAATGGGTTGCCATTTCCTTCTCTGCAAATATGACTAGATAAGCTTTTAGGATTTCAGTTCCTCCATCTCCTATACTTTGTTGACATACTTTAGAATTTTTGGTTCATATTATTGTTATTAGCATTATGCTTTCCTTTTTCAAAATTGCACCATTTGCGTACACTAAGTCATTCAGTCGTGTCTAACTCTTTGTGACCCCATGGACTGTAGCCCACCAGGCTCCTCTGTCCATGGGGATTCTCCAGGCAAGAATACTGGAGTGGGTTGCCATGGCCTCCTCCAGGGGATCTGTTAATCTATTTCATTGTATATTTTTAATTTTCCTTAAAAATTTCCTATAAAAACAGTCTATTTAATTTTTTATTGTTTCCTGACTCCCTTCTATCATTAATTTTCATTAACTCTTGAGAATTCCATGGACTCTTTGTGTCCATGGGATCACAAAGAGTTGGACACGACTGAGCAACTTTCAGTTTTCACTTTAAGTGGCTTCGTCTTCCTTCTTGATGCTTGAAGACAAAGGTAGTGTACACCCATGAAGAGAGTGTCCAGGTTTTGAGAAGTCAGATTGCATGTTTGGCTTCCTTTATAATATGTGTGCACACATGTTTGTTCATGTGTGTTTGGAAACTTTTGCAATAGATTTTTTTCTTGGTGGCTAAACGATATAAATTGACAAGCGAATAGATTTTTTTATCATTCTTGTAATGTTTTACGTATGCATAAGATAAACTGATTAATTCTCACGGAAAAGTGAAACCTTTCTATTTTATTTTTGTGAGCCAAATTAGCAAGTAATTCTTTTTTTTGGTAAAGATTTTATCAAACCTACTGGAAATGTATCTCTATAGAGGAATCTTGGTAAGGCAATACCGACCCAAAGTAATGATGATGTCAAAGTGTTGAAAGTGTCTTTAGATCGATGCTTCTCTGTCTGGGCTGCTGGAGAAAATCCAGCCCAGATGAAGGTTATTGTAAATTATGTCCCTGACCACAGTGCGCCCAGAGCTGCAGGACAGTCACAGCTGGTTCACTCCTAGCTCTCCTGAGCTACACTTTGAAATGTTCTCCACTTTTCTCAAATTGTCTTTTTCTTCAGTTCAGTTCAGTCCCTCAGTCGTGTCCCATTCTTTGTGCCCCACGAACCGCAGCACGCCAGGCTTCCCTGTCCATCACGAACTCCCAGAGTCCACCCAAACCCATGTCCATCGAGTCAGTGATGTCATCCAACCATCTCATCCTCTGTCATCCCCTTCCCCTCCTGCCTTCAATCTTTCCCAGCATCAGGGTCTTTTCAAATGAGTCAGCTCTTCCCATCAGGTGGCCAAAGTATTGGAGTTTCAGCTTAACATCAGTCCTTCCAATAAACACCCAGGACTGATGTCCTTTAGGATGGACTGGTTGGATCTCCTTGCAGTCCAAGGGACTCTCAATAGTCTTCTCCAACACCACAGTTCAAAAGCATCAATTCTTTGGCATTCAGCCTTCTTTATAGTCCAACTCTCACATCCATACATGACCACTGGAAAAACCATAGGCTTGACTAGACGGACCTTTGTTGGCAAAGTAATGTCTCTGCTTTTTAATATGCCATCTAATTTGGTCATAACTGTCCTTCCAAGGAGTAAGTGTCTTTTAATTTCATGGCTGCAATCACCATCTGCAGTGATTTTGGAGCCCAGAAAAATAAAGTCAGCCACTGTGTCCACTGTTTCCCCATCTATTTGCCATGAAGTGATGGGACCAGATGCCATGATCTTCGTTTTCTGAATGTTGAGCCTTAAGCCAACTTTTTCACTCTCCTCTTTCACTTTCATCAAGAGGCTCTTTAGTTCTTCTTTGCTTTCTGCCATAGGTGTGGTGTCATCTGCATATCTGATCGGTTATTGTGCTTCTTCCAGCCCAGCATTTCTCATGATGTACTCTGCATATAAGTTAAATAAGCAGGGTGACAATATACAGCCTTGACGTACTCCTTTTCCTATTTGGAACCAGTCTGTTGTTCCATGTCCAGTTCTAACTGTTGCTTCCTGACCTGCATACAAATTTCTCAAGAGGCAGGTCAGGTGGTCTGGTATTCCCATCTCTTTGAGAATTTTCCACAGTTTCTTGTGATCCACACAATCAAAGGCTTTGGCATAGTCAATAAAGCAGAAATAGATGTTTTTCCAGAACTCTCTTGCTTTTTCAATGATCCAGCAATGATGGCAATTTGATGTCTGGTTCCTCTGCATTTTCTAAATCCAGCTTGAACATCTGGAAGTTCACAGTTCACGTATTGCTGAAGCCTGGCTTGGAGAATTTTAAGCATTACTTTACTAGCATGTGAGATGAGTGCATTTGCGTGGTAGTTTGAGCATTCTTTGGCATTGCCTTTCTTTGGGATTGGAATGAAAACTGACCTTTTCCAGTCCTGTGGCCACTGCTGAGTTTTCCAAATTTTCTGACATATTGAGTGCAGCACTTTCACAGCGTCATCTTTCAGGATTTGAAATAGCTCAACTGGAATTCCAGCACTTCCACTAGCTTTGTTGGTAGTGATGCTTCCTAAGGCCCACTTGACTTCACATTCCAGGATGTCTGGCTCCAGGTGAGTGATCACACCATCGTGATTATCTTGGTCGTGAAGATCTTTTTTGTACAGTTCTGTGTATTCTTGCCACCTCTTCTTAATATCTTCTGCTTCTGTTAGGTCCCTACCATTTCTGTCCTTTATTTAGCCCATCTTTGCATGAAATGTTCCCTTGGTATGTCTAATTTTCTTGAAGAGATCTCTAGTGTTTCCCATTCTATTGTTTAAGTCTATTTCTTTGCACTGATCGCTGAGGAAGGCTTTCTTATCTCTCTTTGCTATTCTTTGGAACTCTGCATTCAAATGGGAATATCTTTCCTTATCTCCTTTGCTTTTCACTTCCCTTCTTTTCACTGCTATTTGTAAGGCTTCCTCAGACAGCCATTTTTCTCTTTTTCATTTCTTTTTCTTGAGGATGGTCTTGATTTCTGTCTCCTGTACCATGTCATGAACCTCCATCCATAGTTCATCAGGCACTCTGTCTATCAAATCTCGTTCCTGAAATCTATTTCTCACTTCCACTGTATAATCATAAGGGATTTGATTTAGGTCATACCTGAAAGGTCTAGTGGTTTTCCCCACTTTCTTCAATTTCAGTCTGAATTTGGCAATAAGGAGTTCATGATCTGAGCCACAGTCAGCTCCCGGTCTTGTTTTTGCTGACTGTATAGAGCTTCTCCATCTTTGGCTGCAAAGAATATAATCAGTCTGATTTCAGTGTCGACGATTTGGTGATGTCAAATAAAATCTCTCTATGTTAAGACTATTAAGCTCTGATCATATTATTTGCAATCTTTTCCCACGTTCATTTGCCTTCTATTTTAAAAATGTTTTAACTCGTCACAGCAATCCACATTTTCTTTGCTCTCCCCCATTGTTTTGTGTTGTCTCAATCATTCCTTCATTGAGAAAGACAGACAAGATTCTACCCTCATGGAATTTACAGCAAATATAAATGTATAGTCTTTGGTTATTGTTGCTTTAGTTGCTAAGTTGTATCCGACTCTTGTATCCGACTCTTTTATCCGACTCTTTGGGACCCCATTAACTGTAGCCCCCCGGGTCCTCTGTCCATGGAATTCCCCAGGCATGAATATTGAAGTGGGTTGCCATTTCCTTCCCCAGGGGAACCGCCCAACTCAGAGATTGAACCTGTCTCCTGCATTGGCACAGGGATTCTTTATCACTGAGCCACAAGGGAAAGATATATATATATATATATATATATATATATATATATATATATAATTATTTAAAATACTTGCACATTTATTTTTAAATTTTCTTACTGGGTTCACTGAAACCCATCTGGAATTTATTTTTCATACCATATGAAGTGTGCCTGTAACTTATGTCATTTTTTTTACATACACAGGCATTTTCCTGACCCTATTTATTAAATGTCTGTTTCCCATGTTTTTAAATTTTTCCTTTTAGATGAAAAAGTCATTAGTTAACTAAGCCTTTATGACATGGAATGTTTTCCCACATTCTTCTTCTCCTCTTCCAATAATGTGTTAGTTCTTCCTTGTTGTTTATTTTTGAAATAAATTTGGAAGGACTTTGTCAGGTGCCGTAGCAATGCCCTCTGGGATCGCGACTGCATTCGTATTCCTCTTTTAAATTAATTGGGGAAAATATCCAGTTTTACTGTATTCCATCTTCCCATCAATGACCATGAACTATTTCTATAAAATGTTTTACTGTCTCTCAGGAAATATTTGTGGTTTTCCTGTTGCAAATTCTGTTCAATTCTTGCTGGGATTTGTCTTTGTATTTTATATTTTGTTTGCTATTAAGAAAGTAACTTCTCCCATTCTGGGGTTCTAATAACTTAGAAATTAATTTTTCTCTATTTAACTTGTTTCTGGCTACTTTACTTAAAACTTGAATTAATTCTAAGAGTTTCTATGCATATATTTCTTGCAAATAAAGATTTTTGTCATTTATAATAGTTCATTTTTCACACAGTACTGCATTGGGAAAAATCTATTGGAACAATAATAAAAAGAACATGGTGTTACTAGACATCTTTGCTTTATTTCTAATTTTAATGGAAATGAATTAAATATTTTTGCATAGCTTCAGTTTTATCATCTAAAATAATGATGATGATATGTACATTGTTCACATGGCTAAGAAACAGAAATAAGGAAATGACTGTCAAACAATATATAAATATAAGGTGGTAATGTGATTTATTACTGAGATAGACTGGATTACTATTCTTAACAATGGAGAAGGCATGTGTTTCTCCAGAAACCACCCATTTCCTGTTTTCACAGATAAACTGAAAACTAATACTGACTTCCCAGATGGAGTTCTTTCCTTCTCTATTAACTGTTTACAAGTGGTGGAGTCCTTCTTAGGTAGGCACAGAAAACCAGGATTAGAGCTTTTTAAAGTACCCTCTGATCTTGATCAAATTCAAGTTTACCTTAGCTTCCAAGCCCAATCATCTTTGGGATGTGTATTCTACTTGGTGAGTAACAACAAAAGGAGTTCCTTAAGGTCTTATTCAGCATTCAGTTTCTGCAGAGCTCTTTGTGTGTTTGAGCTTGGGGAAATGTGGCCGGACAGGAGGGAGTGCACAGTCTCTGCTTCACGCTAGAGGATCCTGGAAGGAGAGCTCGTGTGGCTGTAAATAACCTTCTCTGCTCAGCAGTGATCCCTGGGTTGGGAAGATCCCCTCGAGGAGGGCCTGGCACAGCACACTCCAGTATTCTTGCCTGAGAAATCCTCTGGACAGAGGAGCCTGGTGGGTGTCCTCTCTGGTGTCCACAGAGTCTCTGAGAGTCAGACATGACTGAGCATGCACCCGCCCAGGGTGAAGGCCACCCTGCTCTACCAAGTGGGCCACCCCAGTGGAGGTGGGTGGGCAGCACCCCCTGCTGGGACCCACTCACATCTAGCATCCATCCACGGGCAGCTGAACGGACCTTGCCACAATTGCCTGCAACTTCGCCCGTGATTCAGCTTCTAAGCCACTTCTTAGATTGCCGTGCTCTTCTTAATGCAGTTTTTCAGCAACTCACCAAATTTGTTCTTGAGCAATTCAGACACTAGTCAGTGTTTGTAAAGAAAGTATTTCCAGGAAAAGTCTCTAGAGAGGCACGTAGGGTGAGACCTTCTCATGATGAAATGGGGATGTTGGCCATCAAGGGCTCATGTGTTAGCTTCCTGCCGCTCTTGCAGTCTCATCTGATGCCACTTTCCGTGGTGGTGAGCACGTTGCTCCCTGTGTAAGAACAAGGGCTGTCTCCCCCACTTCTTAGTGGAGCCAGGAAAGCTGAGGACAATAAAATGAAACAAAGCCTAATAGTCATGGCACCGCTGTGCATCTGAAGTGGGGTCTCTTTCAAGACTTGAGCCCTAAATGGTTTTTAATCCCAAGATGCACTGATTGTGATAATGTGAGTGAGGCCAACTGGCCATCTGTTATAAAATCATTGCAAATATGAGCAGAATAAAAAATGGTTAAAGGGATCTTATTACAGATTCTGTTTATTCCATAAGGACTTGGGGAAAGCAGAGAGGCAGTGATTCTGTTTGGGGCTTGTTCTTGAAAGATTACCTTTTATGTAGGTGAGTCAAAAGGTTAAAGAAGTAAACAGAGTTTAAATACGGCCAGTTTTAGTAATTTTTCTATTGTTCGACTTAACTGCTTCAGAATGTCATTAGAAAAAAAAAAACAACCTGTGGTACCTAGCCAAGGACAAAGAATTCTTAAGATAAAAAAGCTGTAAAACCCTGCGAGGGCTTGTCTATAAAATATCATTTTGATTTTAGGTCTAGAGAAGGGCTATAGATCTCAAATTACAATAAATCTCTAAACGTCCGGCAGTGATTTCCGCCAGCTTGTGCTGTAATGGACAACATTGCACCATCTCATGACGCGATGATTAAGGAATTGGGGGGAAAGAGTGAGAGCCATTCTGGACTTTATTTTGGCACCTTGCAGAGCTCAATGTTACCACAATTATTGGTTTTCTGAAAATATGTCCCTATGCATTATTCTGATCAGATTACTTGCATTGCACAATCCTCTGGTGAATAACAGGACAATAGCACAAAATAAATCTCTCTCTGAAATTTAATCTCCGTGTCTGTACACTGTTAAGAGGAACATCTACACTCCTCCGATAAGGAGCCGTATATCTTCCCTAACTGCGTATATCTTCCCTAACTGGACTGGGGTTTGTTCTTCAATTATCCATAATGAAATTCACAAACAGGCAAATGACCGCGTGGCTGATGTTTATGTTAGGAAGGCGGTGTTGAAACACAGCGGATGTTCTCACGAGCCCCGTGTGATGAAATCCTAATTTCTTTTGTAAAAATGCCACAGCAGATCGGGTTGGATGGTTCCCGCAAAGCATTACCCTTTCACCTTCAAGAAGTTTCTAGGCTAATTCTTTTGAAAATCTCCCTCCCCAGTGAAGGGTGACTGTGTGTGTGGAACTATCCCATATAATTCTGCACCTTTCCCTTTGCAGCTCCCCGCATTTCAAGGGGGAACATAGACCTGTCTTTGGGTTAGAATTTCTCCTGAGGAGTGGGGAGAATGCCAAGCAGGAGAACACAAGATCCTTGTACCTGGTGGTGACCCTGCCTCTTGTTCCTTGAGCTGGGGATGGGGTGGGCAGTGGGGCATGGTCTTGCTGAAAATGAGTGATGAGGGTGGGAGAAGTCTGGCACAATATCCTGTCAAAATAGGACTTGTGCTCCCAGCTGAAGCCCCGGAAGCAGCCTGTCTCCAGTTGCCTTTCTTTCACCCCAGCCAGAACCCATATGGCAGGGCCCGCCCGCCAATCACAAGCCAGGAGTTCAGCTCTGGTTGCCCCTTGTTGACGAGGAAGCATCACATCTTGAAGTCATTCCCCCCACTCCCTCTTTCTAGAAACCCTATTGTCAGAATGTTGCCAGCGCTCCTGATTTGGGTGTGGATCTGTTGGAACAGACTCATATCCTGGGGAAGTATCCAGGAAATGTTTATTCTTTATTTCAAAATTAGTTTAAAAAAAACTATAAAAGAAAGCCATGCTCATTATAAAAGGAAGCGAAGAGTACAAAATAGGCTAAATTAAAATCCGCCCCTCCCTGCCACCAACCAGCCCTTTCTCACGTGTCTGGCTCCTCTCCCCCGAGGGTGTGTGACAAGCACTTTCCTCTCTCCCGTCGCAAGTGTGCTCAGGGCCCATACATAAGAGGAACCGAGTCTTACACACCCTGTGCCTGCTCTTCTCACCTGATATATCTCGGACATTTTCTTTTCATTTCTACCCATACCTTCAAGCTGATGAAAATGAAGCCTGCCTTGTACTCCAGAAACAACTTTGTTTAACTTTTCCTCTACTCATAGATGTTGAAGTTGTTTCCAATTTTCCTCTTTTGCAAACAAAAGGAAAGCAAGACAAAGGATACTGCTTCTGAGCATATTTTGTATACAAAAAGACTTGTTCGATGCTAGCTTTGTCAGCAGTCACGTGACACACAGGCTTTAAACCAGTCTTCTCATCTGTAAAACTGGAATCAAAGAAACCCATGTTGGAGCAATAACAGAATCACGTATAACGTCTTATGTCAACTGGATGAATTCACCACCTAAAAAGCATTTTATATTAAATTAAACTTCAAATATACCCTGTAAGAAACATAATGATGGGAAGTAAAAGTATGCTAACAAAAAATACTAATGATGAGTAAAGCAGCTTTCAGGGCTTCCCTGGTGGCTCAGACGGTAAAGAATCTGCCTGCAACCTAGGAGACCCAGGTTCAATTCCTGGGTTGAGAAGACCCCCTGGAGAAGGGAACGGCTAGAGATGAAGCCTGGTGTTGCGTACCAAAGCTTTCTGTTTACTAAATTGTGCTCTCCGGCAGTGCCCTTCCTCCCACCTGTTTGGCTTATTCTCTTGTTCCTATCCAGCTTCTTGAGTTGGAGATTTAGGTGATTCTTCTTCAGTTTTAAAACACGTATTCAAGTCTCTCTTTTATCTCCCAATACCACTGTAGCTGTATCCCCAACGATTTCATGTGTTCTTTCTTATTGGTCATTTAAAAAATTTTTATAATTTATAATAAATAGTAATGAGTAAATAAAAATTTATAATTACAATTTCCTTTTTCTTTCTCATTCTTTACCTTCTCTCTGATTTGTAGCGTTTTTTTCCTCTGCTCTCTTGGTTTGTAAACATTCATTTTCTGTTATTGTGATGATTACTTCAGCTCTTTAAACCTGTATACTTCTATCTTCCTCCAGAAAGACAGAAGCACTTAAGAACACACAAGTCATTTCTTATGCTGAATAAGTGATATTGGCTCCCAAATGTCACCCTTAGGTATTCATTGCCTTTTGACTTGGGGGGTGTGTGTGTGTGTGTGCACCATTGAAGGAGGAATATAATCTATTGTCTTTTTTAAAAAGTGTTTTTGATGTGGACCGTTTTTTACATCTTTATTGAATTTGTTACAGTGTTGCTTCTATGCTTTGGTTTTTGGTTTTTGGATGTGCACACGTGGTCTTAGCTCCCTGGCCAGGGACTGAACCCACACCCCTTGCCCTGGACGCTGCAGTCTTAACCACCGGACCACCAGGAAGTTCTCTATTCAGCCTTTTTTAAATCAGAGAAGAACTTTCAATTTTATAAACTGTCTTCATGGCTCTGTTTCTCACAGCCTTCTCTTTGATCTACTGACCAAAGGCTGATAGATTTTCTTGCATCAAATCATCTAAATGGTAATTGAAATCATATCCTTTATTTATATTTTGCAAAAAATATTTCATGGGCATCATCCATGTGCTGTTCTAGGCAACAGGGATGAGGAAGACAACCCATCCACCCTCGCCCAGTTTACTTTTGTATCAATACACACCACAGACAAGAAACCACAAGTAAACAGGACGTTTGACAGTTCACCGAGGTAGAAAGCACTTTGAAGGCGGTGAGGAAGGGGGAGTGATGGAGCCCCAGGCGTTGCTGAGAGCATCCTGGGGCCATGCGCGTTCACCATGAGGTGAAGTCTTTCAGGGTGTCTTGCTTTGAAAACTGCTTTGTTAGTCACTCAGTTGTGTCCAGCTCTCTGCGACTCCGTGGACTGTAGCCCACCAGGCTCCGTTGTCTGTGGAATTCTACCAGTACTGGAGTGGGTAGCCGTTCCCTTCTCCAGGGGGTCTTCTCAACCCAGGAACTGAACCTGGGTCTCCCACGTTGCAGGCAGATTCTTTACCGTCTGAGCCACCAGGGAAGCCCTGAAAGCTGCTTTACTCACCATTAATATTCTTTTTGTTAGCATACTTTTACTTCCCATCATTATGTTTCTTGCAGGGTATGTTTGAAGTTTAATATAAAATGTTTTTTAGGTGGTGAATTCATCCAGTTGACATAAGAGGTTATACGTGACTCTGCTATTGCTCCTATTTTCATGCTTCCTTTATGTTCTGCCTTTTGCTCACACAATCTGAGTGTGTGAGAGAGACAGAGAGAAAAATCTAGATAAGAAGGAGAGTCTGTCTAGTACTTGAAAAGGTTAAGTTTCTTTTTAGTTTTATGGTGGTCACTTTTGTAACTTAAAAAAAATTGCTGAGATTTCTATCTCTTGTTTCATCAATTTAAAACAATATTGATTTGTCCCAACCCAAGATACATAGGGAAATATTTCTTTGTATTTTCTTTTTCCTCCCCAGCTCTGGATTATTGTTAGTTTGTTATAATTTTGTTGATTAAAATATACCCATATGTACTTTCTCTTTTATCCCCATAATTCTTGTGATCACTTTATCTTGATTCTGTATTTAAATATATGCAATACTCACCTCCAGTTCATATCCTCACTCCTAATTTCCTTACTTGTTTTCCTAGATTTTTCCACAAAGGACTCATGTATGTTATAATCAACAGTTTTCTATGCAGTATAGACACAAGCAAATTTGCTGAGTGTGAATCCCTGGAGTCATGTTTCATCCCCCTAAACTTTGGAGACCAGTGTATCTCAAAGTGTGATTTTCGGTGGGACCACCCTCCACACCGCTGGCCTTAGCAACGTCAGAAATATTTGTTTCCTATAGACCAGCAAGTTCATCCTAATGACTCAGAAGTTCCGGATATGTGGTCTTGGGAACTCTGCTCTTTAAAGAGGCCCTCTCCCCTGCAGCTGAGGCTCTGGGATCAGTGCAGCCTGAGTTGTTCTGTGGGTCGCTGGCTCTGAACCTGTGCACAATCTCGGATGGTCCAGGAACTTATCTTTATTAGTTGATTTCCTTGTTCTGATTCCTGTCCTTAAGAGTTACTTATTTATTTATTATTGAAATTTAATTACTTTCTCCAGAAACATCAGTGTTCATATTCTCGTATCATTATTTGCCCTGGATTTGGGGTTCTGGTCTTTCCTTAGTTTAGGGACGTCCCTTCCATGGTATGTTGGGATGATTATCTTCGCTTCAGGTCCTGTCCCTTTGGGGTCCTCTCCTCCCAGTCCCTGTCTCTCTCCTTCCTCTGGTTGGTTTTGTTTATAGCAGTTGACAGTCTCTGCACTTGATTCATTTTCTTGCTTCTTCCTCCTCTTTGTTATAAACAGTTTTAGGGAGCTGGCAGCTTCCTCACTGCTTATGTCTGGGGTTGGAACGGAGTCTTCACGGAGTCAGAATTTAGTTATGCAAGGATTTTAGAAGGGACAGATGAGTAGCTACGTGGAGAATGAATGAAGCAACTGCATCTGTGTTAGAACCGAGTCTAAATTGGAACCTGATGTCTTTCACATGCGTCGCCTTCTCCTGGTGACTCTCCATCTTTCCACATCATTCTGTGAAGGTTCCACAGGCTTGGCACTGTCTGTTCAGATTCCTGCTGCGTTAGTTGAGGTTTTCACTCCTGTAACAGTCCTATTATCTTAAAGTTTATCCCCTTCTGCTATTCTTCATGCATCTCTATTTTGTGATATTCTCTTTTATCCCTTATAATTCTTCTCCCAAGTATTTCTTCCATATTCCATTTTCTCTAGAATTCATCTGAGAATATACTGCAGCATTTTCCTGGAAGATTTTTTCCCCTTGTCTTTGGAGCAATTCTTTGAAAGCGTGTCCTTTTTTGGCCTTTTCACTGACACTTCTGTTTTCACTTGGGTCATTGTCAGATCTGTATTGAAGAGCGCTGCTCATCTGTGGCTCAGACAGTGAAGAATCTGCCTGCAACGTAGGAGACCTGGGTCGATCCTTGGGTCTGAAGATCCCCTGGAGAAGGGAATGGCAACCCAGTCTAGTATTTTTGCCTGGAGAATCCCATGGACAGTGGAGCCTGGTGGGCTAGAGTCCATAGGATGGCAAAGAGTCGGACATGACTGGGCAACTATCTTCATTTTCACTTTCCCTCTTATCTTCCAGCGGGGACGATCTTGTTGGGCCCCGCTAAAGGAAACCCTGACTTTCCCCCTCTTTATTGGTGCAACTTTGAAAAAGCTGGGTGAAGTCCAGGTGACTTTGGGTGGGACCCAGTGATGGGGCTGCTCCCAGCTCAGCTGCCCCTCTTGTTTGATCCATATGTCCCTGTGTGCGTCTTAGATGGTTTTGTTAAAATTGGAAAGAAGTTCCAGCCAGCATGAGCATAGTGTTTGTAATGATTTGTTTTGAGTACCTCGCTGGTATTTCAGGACTCAGCAAATGCCGATAATTTGTGAGTAACTGCTGGAGGCAGAGAAAATGAACATTTAATGGATACCTACTAGGTGACAATTGCTTTACATCTGTTATCCTTCAATTTAATCTTCACAACAACCCTGTTACCTGGGTATTAGTATCTCCATTCTGTGCCCCAGGAAACTTTCTGGAGGTCGCCTTCCTACTGGGATTGGATTCTGAAGCATGCGCTAGTCCTCTCGAGCCCTGAGGTCCTCTGTGCTGAGGTGTCTCCATTCCCATTCCTTATCCTTCTTAGCAATGTTTGGCCTTATGAGGGCCTAAGTGAATGAAAAGTTTGTCACTGGGCTTATCTCTATGACATCAGGCAGATGGTGCCCAGTGGTCTTACTCATGGGTTAAGGCTGTGGAGTAGAAAGAATTGTCAGCAGTTAAACAGAACACCAGTACTCTTGCCTGGAAAATTCCATGGACCGAGGAGCCTGGTAGGCTACAGTCCATGGGGTTGCAAAGAGTTGGACACAATTGAGCGATTTCAGTTTCAAACAGATCCCCACGTGCCTGTTTCATAGCAGGCGTGGCTGCCCGGCTGTGGGTGCGCTAAGGAGCAGTGGAGGGACCTGCTGTCTGCCTGGCTCCACCTCAGGGCCAGTCCATGTTCCCTTCTCCCCACAGGCTATTGCGTGGGTGGTCGACCACCCTCTTATTTGACTCTCACTCCATGGAATACCGAGTGTATCCTGCAGGTTGTGGGTGCTCAGGAGATACTGGTTGAATGAAACAATGAATCAATGACAGGGGAAGTCGGTGCAGGCTCTGATCTCACGACACTCAACCCTGAAGGCCCACCGCTCTTTTAGGACACTACCGCCATTAACTCTGGGCTTCCCTGATGGTTCAGTGGTAAAGAATCTGCCTGCCAGTGAAGGAGATGCAGATTTGATCCATAGGCCAGGAAGACCCCCTAGGAAATGGCAACTGACTCCAAGATTCTTGCCTGGGATATCCCATGGACAGAGGAGCCTGCTTGACTACAGTCCATGGGGTTGGGAAAGAGTTGTGACTTAACAACAACAACAACCCTTAACCCTACAGTTAAGGATTCATTCCTTTTGCTTAACATTTGGTTCCAAGTGTTCATCATAAACATGGTGTGAAGAGCAGATACTCCAAGAAGAGGTAATCAAACCCGCTTTGTTATGTGTTTCTTAGGTGTTAGACTTTCCCCCTGAGAATAGCTCCAGCTTGAGGTAGAGTTATGGGAGGAGGAAGACCTGAAGGAGGTGGGTAAATTCTTACTGGCAGTGTAATGGCCCCCAAAGATGGAACCCGGGAATATGCTATTGTTACATGGTGAAGGGGAATTAGTGTTGCAGATGGAATTAAGGTTGCTAATCAGCTGATCTTAAAATAGGGAGAGCATCTTGGATTATCCAGGTGGGCCCAGATAACCACTTTTAAAGTAAAAGTGGAAGAGGGAGGCAGAAGAGATGGTCAGAGTGGCACAGCTTGAGAAGGACTCCATCCACTGTTGCTGACCTTGAAGACAGAGCTCAGGGCCATGAGCCAAGGAATGAAGATGGCTTCTGGAAGCTGGTAAAGGCAAGGAAGGAGCCCAACCCTGCCGGCATCCCCATTCTAGCTAAGCAAGACCCGTGCAAGGCTTCTAACCTGATAGGACTGTAAAATGGATCCATTGTGTTGCTTGGCCCAGTGGTTTGTGTGATTAATTACAGCAGCAGTGAAACCAGCATGTAAGAGGACACGGCTGGAAAGCCTGGGACTGCAGCTGGGCGCCCACCCCCACGTGACCATGTGGGGCAAAGCATGGGCCTCCTCGCTGTGCCGGCCTGAACTGGGAGCGGGCGTGCATCCGGGTGTCACTGTGCCGGCCTGAACTGGGAGCAGGCGTGCATCTGGGTGTCGCTGTGCTGGCCTGAACTGGGAGCGGGCGTGCATCCGGGTGTAGGAGGCTGCTCATTGGTGACCGCACCTGCTGGAGACGTTAAACGGGAGTCATCAGTCCAGTAAAAGCCCCCAAGAGCAGTTTGGGTGAGTTTGACAAGCAGAAGTGGGCTAAGAGTTGAGAAAAGGCTGCCTCAGCCCTCCATTCAGAGCTTTCAGGCCGTTCAGACTCTTCTCTGAACATGGAACACATTTTATTTAAATTCCTGACACAGCTGCAAAAGTGAATTTGCATCTTTATTTTGGTTTCAAAGTTTCTTCTTGGTGATGATAGTAGCTCAGCTGGAGAAAACTGCACACAGGCACACGTGCACACATATTCATGCACACACTCACACACACGCACACACATGCATATGCACTTGCATATGCTCACACACGTACACACTCACATGCATACATTGATACATACATGCACCACACATGCCGGTATTCACACGTGCACACACACATGCACATGCATGCACACACACTTGCATATACTCACGTACACACTCACATGCACACATTGATACATACATGCACAACACAAGCCTGTACTCACACATGCACAGATACATGCGTACACTCACACACATGTACACACAGAATTTCTAGCAGTTTCCCAAAGTTCTATTCAACAACAGATGGACTGGGTGTGTGTTCACACACACAGGTTTGCCTGTGCTCAGTATTTAGGGGACTGATTGGCTTGTTAAAAATATCAAAACAAAATTCAAACTGTATTTTAGCTGTTAGGTGCTACATGAAGTGTTAACCAAGTTACATGTGTATCTCATTTAATCAATAAAATTGTGCAATATAGATAATATGCCCATTTCACAGATGAGAGAGGAGGTTACAGTCTAAATGAGGTTATGCTTTGTGTCCTACAGATCTGGTCCTCCATCCTGGTCGGCGTGACCCCGAATATGAGCTTGTGGCGCTGCATTCTCCCGATGGCCAGATTGCTGGGTGTGCGCCTGGCTCTGAGGTTACTAACTGGGACCGAGGGCACGTTGCTTAACATGGTTGTGTCTCAGTCCTTCATGGAAGATGGTGCAGATGACGCTGCTGGTGAAGAACTCGCCTGCCAGTGCAGAAGATGCGTAACAGACCCAGGTCTGATCCCTGAGTCGGGAAGATCCCCTGGAGGAGGGCACAGCAACCTACTCCAGTATTTTTGCTGACAGAATCCCAAGGACAGAGGAGCCTGGTGGGCTACAGTCCATGGGGATGCAAAGAGTTGGACACGACTGAAGCCGCTTAGCAATAACATACTTCAAAGTGTTGTTTGTGGACTAAATAAGTCAGTACCAGTTAAGCACTTTGAACACTGTATGCCACCAAAGGTGTCTTCATAAAACAATAGCTATTGTCACCTTAGGGTTGATTTTTTTTTTCTCTAAAATTGTCATGCCGACTAGTGGCTTGGATTAAATATGGTAGTGAATCATTTGTGAACATTGGACAAAGCTGAGTTCACATCAGGCAAAGTTTACATAAAAAAAAATAAGAAAAGAAATTAAGCCATTGAATATCTTAATAATCCTTCCTTTTTATTACTCAGTATGGTTCTCAGGAAAACCTCAGCGGGGCATTGGGTCTATAATTATTGTATGTTTTGTTAACATTGGGGAAATTGAAACTCAACAAAAATGACTTGATCCATGTCATATGGTGATCAAACAGGAGAGGTCCACCTGCTTCTAGAGGTGATGATGATTCTGCTTCATCTTCCTTCCTCCCTCCTTTCCTTTTCTCCTGTCCACTCATCACCCACCCATCCACCATCCAAATCCATCCACCCATCCATCCTCCCCTCCCTCCTTCTTCCTTCTATTCATCCATCCATTTATCACTTATTACTCAGAATGTACAAAGGAATGTAGGGACCAAATCCATTACAAACAAACGTGGAAATGAACATCTTTATGGAATGTTCTCTAACACGATTATAATGACTTCATTAGGTTTTCTTCTCCTGGGGTCATTTTTATCTTTGTCAGTGACCTGGCTACTCCTGAATATCATGCTTGCTCTTATTCGGAAGCATGCATATTTTAATGTAATTCTATGAGGATTTGCTGCCCACCACCGATGGTGTGAAATAGAGTTTAACATGTGAAGAGCTCAAAAGATATGTTAATAGTCCTGTGTATTGTAATGAATTTAGAAAAATTATGTAATGACCATATTTCACTGATGATGGTGTTTTAGTGATTCTCACTTAGGGTGAAGCTCTAGTAGGGCGCTCCCCTTTAGATGCCAGGAGCAGGTCTCAGTCTTCTCTCTGATCCACAGACATGGAAAGGATGCTCTGGTGTGACGCCTCCTCCATGAAGCCCACAGGGAGACCCGGTGGGAGTGGGCACTGGAGAGAAGAGTGCAGCAAAGTCATTGAAAGTCAGTCGTGGTAAGAGGAGGCCACTGGCCAGACGGCACTGACTATAGACAACTCCTCTTTAATACTGAGACTTCTTGGCCTTTTCTTAAAAATTCCCCACTCTATACATGTATGTCAAGAGCTTTCTGGATGAAATCTCCAAACTGTGAGATGCACGATTACAGCTGGCTTTGCAAGTTAGCATATCTCCCAGACATATTAGCTCATGTGGACAATGCACACTCATCCTGAGAAGGCGCCTTAAGCTGACATCAGTATTCCACGTGTGGGACAGGAGGAGGTGCCTGTGGCCGGTGGCGGAGTCTTTTCCTGGTTCAGATGACCCGGTGGTGAACTCATCTGAAGATCCCACTAGAAGTATTTCGAATGTGATGAAGACGCACTTGAAAGACTTGTTAAAAGGTATTCACGAGTACTGTCCCCGACTCGAAGGGAGTGGTGAGTGGGACAAAGAACAAACTCTCATCACCTCCAGGATGTGGCTAATCGTTATTCAGAAGAGCAGACTCTGGAGGTCGCCTAAAACCCAAAGTTCCTTACATCATCTGGGTTAAGATTTCAATCTCGGTGTCCAACCTGACCAAGGTGAGACGGTTAACCATTTCTAAGAATGCAAAACTGGAAATTGATTGTCTTGGTACTAACTTGCATTCAGTCTGAAACTGGAATCATCTAGAAGACAGAAATTCATCTCAAAGCAGGGATTTTCAAAGTTCTTAGACCACCAGCTGCCACCACGTGTGAGAATTTATTAAAAGTGCAGCTTCTTATTGAGTCCTGCCCCAAGGTCACAGGTGTGAGGTCTTGCACCAAGGGGCCAGCAGCAGAGCCAGCTGACTGAGCCCCTCTGTAACCTTGCCAAAAGCCCCCTGATCATCACTAACAAGCTTCCTGACCCCAGAGTAGGCAAAGATGTACACTCCAGTGCTCACCCTACATCGCTCTAACCAATCACCTAATGCCAATCTTCCAGCAGGAGTTTTCTTTGTCTTGAGGCTATAAAAACTGGCTCCTAATCCACAAAAACTGTTGACTTTCCCTGGTCTGTCAGGGGTTGTCAGTCTGCTGTGCTCTCAATGCCCACTTTATTTCTGTTCTTGATCAACTCACTCCTTTCTGCAATGCTGTATCTGGAAATTCTTTTCCAACCCATGCTCAGATTGCCTCAACACTTCTCGAACTTTGCCCCAGGCCTACAGGACTGGAAATGTGGGAGGGGGTGGCACCACTCCACACCTGTTTCCACAAGTCTCCCTGGGGGTAGGTGGGGCTGAGCCCACCCCTTGGAGAGCCTACAAGATGCCGAGCAACCCATCATTCATCACTGATGGTGGAGAAGCCCACGCCTTTCACCAAGGACATTACTTTACGGTATGTTTTAGGGGCTTATTTAGATTTATCATTACCCATATTTCATTTAAAATGTTAAACTTTTAAAATACAAACTGTTTTATTTAAATCATGTTCTTATAGATGCTTTCTATTTGTGGTGAGTGATCCTTAGTGTTTCATTAGTGGTAATAATGACTTCATTCAAGAAAAGAAGGATTTTGTAAAAAAGATTATGTTAGGTCAGTTTGTAACGGTACAGTTGATGTTATTTGTATCTTCCTCTTTCAATGTTTTTACAGTGAGTCTATATTACCTTTGTCATCAGAAAACAACAAGTGTTCTAAATACAAATAAATCAATAAGCTCTAGCATGTTCTGCAGGGTGGTGGTAAAGATGGGATAGGACGCTGATGGGACGCGGTTGTGCTTATTGTTTTTTTCCATTTTTGCATTTAGTGGTTTGAGTGACTTACTAATGGCATTTTAGCATAAAACATGCAGTGTGTGACTACAGAGCTCTGGGATTGCGCTTCAAAACCTTGCTGGAAATGAGCATCCCAAAAGCTAAGTTGGGCTTCCCTGGTGGCTCAGCAGTAAAGAACCCGCCTGCCAATGCAGAACATGTGGGTTCGATTCCTGAGTCAGGAAGATCCCCTGGAGAAGGAAATAGCAACCTGCTCCAGTGCTCTTGCCTGGGAAATCCCATGGACAGAGGAGCCTGGAGGGCTGCAGTCCACAGGGTCACAGAGGCAGGACTTGGCAACTGAGCTCACATGAAAGCTATGTTGATAGGAGTGTTTTAATGTCATATTTCCTTTTAAACTTATACACGGTAAAACTCTTTCCTGTGTTGGACCATTCTGACTTTTGACAAATGCTTGCAGTCATGGCACTACCATGATTGAGACCCAGATCTGTTCCATGGACCCCCTCAAAACTCCCTCCTGCCGCCTCTTTGTCATAAATCTTTTTGTGCCCCGTCCCCTGCCAGCTCCCATTCTGTTCTCTGCCCCATGGTTCTGCCTTTTCCAGAACATCGTATAAATGGAATCGTGCAGGAATGTATAAGGATGGCCTCCGGGTCTGGCTTCTTTCCCTGGCGTCTGAGATACCTCCATTGCGGTTGCATTATCAGTAGCTGTTTTATTATTATTTGGACGGATCAGTTGTTTTCCAGTTGGGAAACAACTGGAAACAACAATCATACGTTTCTCCAAGCAATCAGGGTACAGATTTTTTGTGTGTGTGTGAACATTGTTTTCATTTTTCTTGGGCAAAAACCTAGAATTGAGGCTGTTGGGTCATATGGTAAGTGCATGTTTAAATTTATCAGAAACTATGAACTTATTCTCCAAAGTGGGTGAAGTTTTG
Source organism: Bos javanicus (assembly GCF_032452875.1). Classification (NCBI taxonomy): domain Eukaryota; kingdom Metazoa; phylum Chordata; class Mammalia; order Artiodactyla; family Bovidae; genus Bos; species Bos javanicus. The sequence continues at coordinate 47,951,776 of NC_083893.1, read as the reverse complement.
CATTCCCACGAGTGACATATCAGACTTCCAATCCCACCCATAGGTGGTATTATCAGCATTTTTTTTTTTTAATTTCGGCTATTCTAACAGCTGTATGCATGCATGCTAAGTCACTTCAGTCATGTCTGACTCTTTGCGATCCCACGGGCTGTAGCCTGCCAGGCTCCCCTGTCCATGGGATTCTCCAGACAAGAATACTAGAGTGGTTGACATGCCCTCCTCCAGGGGATCTTCCCGACCTGGGTATTGAACCTGTGTCTCTCAGGTCTCCTGCATTGGCAGGCAGGTTCTTTACCACTGGCGCGGCCTGGGAAGCCCAATAGCTGTAGAGTAGTTTTAATTTGTATTTCCCTGACAGTTAATGATGTCGAGTATCTGTTTGCCTGTTTATTTTCATTTCTATGTTGTCTTTGATGAAGTATGTGTTCACGTTTCTGGTCCATTTTTATTGAGTTATTTGTTTACTTACAGTTGAGTTTTGAGAGATCTTTTTGTATTCGGGTTAGAGGACTTTATCACATATGTAATTTGCAAACACTTCCTCTGAGTTTGGGATTTGTCCTCTCATCCTCTTAAGATAGAGAGTAAAGTGAATTATCTGAGTCCTTGCATGTCCTTTTTGGAAGTAAATGAAGACCACTCAAACAAGAACAGAGACCACACTTCGCTCTAGCAAGGGGCTCAGCCACCATCATTCGTGTTTGGCAGAGACTCACAGGAGGAGGAGCGGAAAAGCTTTATGGTGGAAAAAGGGCGGGGGCTCCAGGGGGCCTCCAGGTGTGAGGCTGCTGGTCTGCGGAAACTGGAGGCAGCTCCCTGGAGACCGAGCATCCCACGGGATGTAACTGTGGCTGGTTTGGCTTCCTGGGCTGGCCACGGCTGGGGTCAGGGGTCAGAGTTCCACTGTCGTCTGGCCCTTGTCTGTCTATATGCTCAGTCTCTCACTTTATTTAGGGCAACCAGTGTACATTCTGTTGTGAAGAGCACACAGGCCTTGAAAAAGCAGAGTGCACCTGGGCAGGTAAGTGCCATGGTCTGAGAATCACCACAGGCAGGGCTGGCCGGGGCTGTGCGGAACCTGGCTTCTCTGGGGACTATTTGGGCCTGATTATGAGTGACAGGACCCAGAGGGATCAGGGCAGAGTGAGAGCATCCCCATCAGTACTCTGGCAGCCAGAGCACCTCCTGCTGGCCCTGGGGGAGCCCGCGAGCCTTGGGGACCATCCCCTGGGCCAGCGCATGGTAGCCCCAGGCTGGTCTTGCTGCCTGAGCAGCGGGGCAGATCCTTGCCTTGTCTTCCCTGAGCCCATGTCAGCTGGGGGTGTGGTCCTGGATCTTGCTTTTGTGCTGTTGCACAGCTTCTGTCTGAGCACCTGGGGTGAGCTCAGCCCTGCCCAGCTCAGGATGAGATCCTGGGGAGGGGTGCACAGGGACCCCCGACTCCAGCAGCCATGGGAGGGAGACGGCGGTGCCAGCAGTGCCATGCCGTGGCCGGGATCGCCCTCCCCCCAGATGTGCAGGCACTTGCTGCTGTCCAGCAGGCGTCCAGCCTGCAGCCAGAGGCCCTGTCCCCTTGTCCACTGGGCCGTGACTGCCTGTGACTAGAGTCACTCAGTGTTTGGCCAAGGGAAGCGGACGCTGGCAGCTGGCAATCAATACTGCAGAAGTGACGGCCTTTTTGCATTTGAAACAATGTCTTTCAGCTTCAGGGGTCAGCGCAGATCCATGGGATTGGGGGCTGCCAGGGTGTGGCAGGAACACTGGAAGGTGAGCCACGCTTTCCGAGAGGGCCTGGGGCAGAGCAGAGGACCCTGTCACAGAGCCTTTTTCTTCATCTTTGCCCCTCAGGGTCATCGCAGCCACCTCTGTGTCTCTTCTGAGTATCACTTCTTCACGGAGTTTTTGGGAGCATTTGGGTGGATTACAGGTAAATGAAGTAAAGTCTGACTTGCTTCAGTTCAGTTCAGTTCAGTTGCTCAGTCGTGTCCGACTCTGTGACCCCATGGACTACAGCATACCAGGCCTCCCTGTCCATCACCAACTCCTGGAGTTTACTCAAACTCATGCCCATTGAGTCGGTGATGCCATCCAACCATCTCATTCTCTGTCATCCCCTTTTCCTCCTGCCTTCAATCTTTCCCAGCATCAGGGTCTTTTCCAATGAGTCAGCTCTTCGCATGAGGTGGCCAAAGTACTGGAGTTTCAGCTTCAACATCAGTTCTTCCAATGAACACCCAAGACTGATTTCCTTTAGAATGGACTGGTTGGATCTCCTTGCAGTCCAAGGGACTCTTAAGAGTCTTCTCCAACACCACAGTTCAAAAGCATCAATTCTTTGGTGCTCAGCTTTCTTTATAGTACAACTCCCACATCTATACATGAATACTGGAAAAACCATAGTCTTGACTAGACAGATCTTTGTTGACAAAGTAATGTCTCTGCTTTTTAATATGCATCTTGGTTGGTCATAACTTTCCTTCTAAGGAATAAGCGTCTTTTAATTTCATTGCTGCAGTCATCATCTGCAGTGATTTTGGAGCCCAAGAAAACAAAGTTAACGACTGTTTCCCCATCTATTTGCCATGAAGTGATGGGACTGGATGCCATGATCTTAGTTTTCTGAATGTTGAGCTTTAAGCCAACTTTTTTACTCTCCTCTTTCACTTTCATCAAGAGGCTCTTTAGTTCTTCTTCACTTTCTTTCATAAGGGTGATGTCATCTGCATATCTGAGGCTATTGATATTTCTCCCAGCAATCTTGATTCCAGCTTGTGCTTCATCCAGCCTGGCATTTTGCATGATGTACTCTGCATACTCTGTTAAATAAGCAGGGTGACAATATACAGCCTTGATGTTCTCCTGACTGTTGCCCTGAATTTTAGGAGCATACTTCTTTAGCTTAAAACTTTGCACCCTCCAAAATGTAAATGCATTTGGGAAAATGTAAGCTATTTTCACCATAGTATGAAGGAGCTTCAAAACTTTTCCCAAGGCAGTTTTCCATGGCTAAAGCCTGTGGAGGAGATCGGGAGGTGGGTTAAGGAGGGAGAAGGAGGCTGGCCAGGTCTGAGACCTCAGGACATAGATTTCTCTGCCTCAATGATTCGTCCAGGTCCCGGTGGGGCCACGGGCCAGCCAGAGAGGACTGGGAGGGGAAACTTCAGATGTCTGGGACTCTGAGCCCTCTTTAGAAAAGGGACTTTTGTTTGTTTCTTCTAACAAAACCCCGCTTTTGGGGAGAAGGATGTGAGGAGAAGGCCCACCAACTTCTGCTGCCCGGTCAGTGTGTGAAATACTGAATCTGGGAACACAGTCTCTTTTCCTTCCTTAAGTCTAAGCTTCCTTCATAGTCAACTGTGCAGTCCTTCCACTGTTTCCTTGGCCTGCACCACTGTTCAGTGGAACATCTTCACATCCACGCTTTGTTGTTCTTATAGATGTTAATCATGGTGCAAAGAATTCAAGAGAAAACCTCACTCCTTGTGACTGAGATCTCACCTCCTTGCATTTATTGTGGTTTATTTTGTGCTAAAGCCCTCATGCTGGGAAAGACTGAGGGCAGGAGGAGAAGGGGCCGACAGAGCATGAGATGGTTGGATGGCATCATCGACTCAATGGAAATGAGTTTGAGTAAACTCTGGGAGATGGTGAAGGACAGGGAAGCCTGGCATGCTGCAGTCCATGGGGTCGCAAAGAGTCGGACATGCGTTAACTACTGAACAACAACGGCAACAAAATTTCTACAAGGGGCTTAAAGAGCATAATCCCGTGGACACTTTGTCCTCCTGTTGTAATTCTTTTTGGGGAGTGAGTCCTGGGGCCAGAATCTGGTTAAAGCCAGCATGAGGGTGAGCATGCCTTAACTCAAGGGCAGCTGGCGGTGAGAGGCAGAGCTCTTTGCCCACGTGTGGTGCCTCATCCGTGGTGGAGGCGATGCTGCCAGAATTCTCAGGCCAGCCGGGGCTGCAGGCGCACCCTGCTCCTTCAAAGACGACCTTGATGGAGTTTATTTGAGGGGAAAGGAAAAGATGAGTCAAGTGAAGAAAGCTCGGCCCTAAGAGACAGACCCTCTGAAATACCAGCTCTACCAGCTTCTGACTTGCGTCTCCTGTTGGTAAATGGGGTGGACTGTCTTTCCCTGCAAAGTGGCCACTGCGCTCACCATGTTAAATATAATTAAACTCCCTGGTGGCTCAGACGGTAAAGCATCTGCCTGCAATGTGGGAGACCTGGGTTCGATTCCTGGGTTGGAAAGGTCCTCTGGAGAAGCAAATGGCAACCCACTCCAGTACCCTTGCCTGGAGAATCCCATGGACGGAGGAGCCTTGTATGTTACAATCCATGGGGTCGCTAAGAGCTGGACACGACTGAGCGATTTCACTTTCCTTCTGAGAAAATGTCCCTGTTGTTCCAGAATCTCTGGTTCTGGAGAGCACAGCTGGGTTTCATAAGGAAACTGTTTCGGGTGGTGTCTAAATGCTGCTCGGAAATGCCACTTAGGGGAGAAGTCTGCTCTGGAGCCTCTAATGGGGCTCCTGCTCATCGCTGGTGGCCCATGCGGGACACCAGGAGGGGCCTGGGGTCCCCAGAGAAGCAGCTCTTGGGTCATGCTTCTCTCCTGGTAGTACCCCTGAGCTGGGGGACAGGCAGGCCCAGCGCAGGGGTCCCTGGGCACACAGCCACTGCCTCTTCAGGCCCTCAGCTTGCCTCTGCCACTGAATCCCACCTGGAGCCCTCGGGCCGGGGCCCTGGTTGTCTCATCACAGAGTCCCTTGCTGGGAACAAGCATGCACTGGGCTTGGCTCTGATGGTCCCCCTCCCATTTCCCTCCCGCTTTCCTATCCCTGCCCCTGAATGACCCTGCCTGCCAGGGTCGCTGCCCCAGGAAAGAAGTGTTAATGCCAACAGGAGGAGTCCCTGCGAGGGCTGGGGCAGGAGCCAATGGGCTGGGCCCACCTCACCCCCAGCCAGGGACCCCCATCTCAGTTTAGAAAAAGAAAGCCTCTAATAGCTCAAGGCCGGTGGGTGGTCCCTTTTTAGAACCTTGGCGGCTTCCCTGCATCCTGGCAGGAGGGCATCAGTCGTGTCTGGCTCTTTGTGACCCCATGGACTGTAGCCGACCAGGCTCCTCTGTCCATGGGATTCTCCAGGCAAGAATACAGGAGTGGGTTGCCTGCCCTCCTCCAAGGGATCTTCCTGACCCAGGGATCGAACCCGCATCTCTTACGTCTCCTGCATTGGCAGGCGGGTTCTTTACCACTAGTGCCACCTGGGAAGCCCAGCGGAAGGCACTGCCCGCCCTGGATTCACAGCTTGACCACGGTGTGGGTGGGTCGCGGGTAAAGGCCTCACATCTTCCCTTTTCTCGTCTCCTCCTTTCCTACAGACGAGGGGGTGTTTGTTGTTCTCTGTTACCCTTGCTCTTAATTGTTCACACGCGGGGGGGGTCTCTATCTGGGGCCGACCCATCCCAGGACCAGCTGGGCAGGCAGAAGGTGGCTGCCTTGGTCTCTGTGCCTCTCAGAGGCCAGCACGCCGGCCGCTGGACGGGCCGGAGCTGGGAGAGCTCAGCGTGGTGCGGTAGAGACCCGGCCTCCGCTCATCCAACCTGAGACCTTGGACTTTGTGGACTCCCTGCGCATGCACACATGGTCTCCTTTCCCAGGAGCCCTTTGGTTTGGCGGGATGGCTCCTTTGACTGCCAGATTCAAGAAGGAAAGGCCCATAAAATTCACAAATGCATAGTCGCACGTGTCATTTTTGCTCAGCTGCAGCTCAGAGTGGCTGAAATGTGGGCACTGGGGCCCATCTTTGCTGCTTGATTGTTTACAGCTCGGAAGGGCCCAGATTTCCAGTGCAGGGGATCATCCCAATTCCATGATGGAGCAAAGGGGCTGGGATTTTGGTTAAAGAAAATGCACGCTTAGTCACTCATTCATGTCCAACTCTTTGCAACCCTTTGAACTGTAGCCCGCCAGGTTCCTCTGTCCAGGGGATTTTTTCAGGCCTGAATACTGGAGTGGGTTGCCGTTTCCTTCTCCAGGGCATATTCCAGACCCAGGGATCGAACCTGCAACTCCTTTGTCTTCTGCCTTGCAGGTGGATTCTTTTACCTGCTGAACCATCGGGGAATTTATAAAACGTTATGTTTTCTTTTAGCCAGGACACTTCCTCTGTGCCTATCAGTGAGGGTGGTGGTATTAACAAAGATATGTAACAAAGAGGGCTCAGCCTTCAGTAGGTGGCTGTTTCTTTAGACAGTTTCTTCTCTCAGCCTTTTATATTCTGAATTAGAAAATCTTAAATTACAATTTTGGACTTCCCTAGTGGCTCAGTGGTAAAGAACCCACCTGCTAATGCTGGTGACTTGGGTTCGATCCCTGGGTTGGCAAGATCCTTCAGAGAAGGAACTGGCAACCCACTCTAGTATTCTTGCCTGGGAAATCCCATGGACAGAGAAGCCTGGTGGGTCTGTGGGGTCCATGGTGTCACAAATAGTCAGATACGACTTAGCAACTGAGAAGGCATGCACATAACCTACAATTTCAGTTGTTGGGAATGAGCTGTTCATTGCTCCTGGTTAGGATTAGGCCATATTAATACCTTCACTTGTAACGTGGGCTTCTCTGGTGGCTCAATTGGCAGAGTCCACCTGTAATGTGGGAGACCTGGGTTTGATCCCTGGGTTAGGAAGATCCTCTAGAGAAGGGATGGCAACCCACTCCAGTATTCTTGTGTGGAGAAGCCCATGGACAGAGGAGCCTGGAGGGCTACAGTCCACAGGGTTGCAAAGAGTCAGACACGCCTGAGTGACTGGCACACTTGTAACATGGAGTAGTGATGGCAAGAGCTTCCACGATAGGTTTGTTCGTCAGGTGGAGCGTGGAACCTGACAGTTGAAGGAAAGTGAGTTTTTTCTCGCTGAGGACTCCCAGATTCTCTAGATGCTGGGTCGCTGAGCTAGTGTCTCTCCCAAGTGCAGCCGTACCTCATAGTATAATGCTTCACTTTTTTGCACTTTGCAGACATTGTGTCTTTTACAAATTGAAGATTGTAGCAATCCTGCATTGAACAAGGCCACTGGCGCCTTTTACCTAACAGCATTATTTTAAAAGGAAAGTATGTCCATTGTTGTTTTAGACAAAAGGCTGTTGTACACTTAATAGACTACAGTATGGCAGTGGGGAACCAAAAAATTTGTGTGACTCTCTTTGTTGCAATATTTGCTTTATTGTGCTGGTGTGGAACCAAATCCACAATGCCTCCGAGGTGTTCCTGTAGAAGATTAAACGCTCCAGTTTGGGGAAAATAGTGGTGAAACCCAGTATCTGGTTGTTTTTGGATCTGAAAAGTATTTTGTTGTGCTGTTTCTATATTTACATGTGGTTTTAAAATATGACCCCTAAAATATGTCATTAATTTCTTTTTCTCATAATGCAAAAAAGCATCAAGTATTTGGAAAGACTCAAATTTCTGACAAATAAACTGTTTATCCTACAGTTTGGTCTTATTGGGAAATTTTAACTTTTTTTTTTTAATAACATGTGGAATTTTAGTTCTAAAGCAATAAGCTTGAGCTATTTAAAATACTGGATATATCCCTCTGTTTTGTTAGGTCATTTCAGTAAGCTTTTTAAAAGCAAACAGTGGTTTTTAATGGCATTTTAATATCACCAAGAAAGGTGTTTTTTTTTTTTTTAATTTCAACCATCATTTGGAAAACGCACATGAAGAGCTTACTGTCCCCTAGTGTGGGAAAACAGGACCCTGCTGTCCATTTCTTTGCATAACACAAATGGTATGCTTCTGTGATTTGATAATATTCATGATTTTTATTATTTTCTTCAAGCTGGAATCAAGACAGAGGTCCCCAGTTTCCTAGGAGTGAACAGTGTATATAAATCAGTCTTCAGATGTGACCTCTTGTTCACCCCAGCAGAGAGGGCGTCCACACTCCTCCTCTGGTCTGTATCACTGCTCACCAGGTAATTATTGCATAAATGGAAAATCTCTTCTCCTGCTGTAAGAGTTCTCAGGATGTCCCTGCTGACTCCAAGTTGTCAATGGAGTGTGGTGTCTTCTGGGGCAGCCTGCTGTCCAGCGCATCTCTCACACGGATGCAGAGTTGGTTTGGCCCAACCATGCGGCAAGACACCTATAAAAGTGCACAGGTTGCTCAGTCATGTGCTACTCTCTGCCAGGGTCCTCTGTCCATGAGATTTTTTATGTAAGAATACTGGAGTGGGTTACCATTTTCCTCCTCCAGGGGATCTTCTGGACCTGGGGATCAGACCCGGGTCTCCTGTGTCTCCTTCACTGCATGAAGATTCTTTACCCACTAAGCCATGAGGAAAGCCCACAGGTGAGGATAATGCCCTATCAGTGACATCCCAGGGTGGTGTCACCAATTTCACTTATTGCTGCTTCTCATAATGTCTAACTAGTGGCTGGATTTACACGTTTCTCAGTAAGTGCAGCATGACCTATTTTTGTAAGGAAACCTGATTTTGAATGCTATTTCTGCAGTTTTGGTCTCTTTTCACCCCCTGATGCCTTCAGGCCACTAATTGTGATCATTTTATCAAAGACCTTGGATGGGCAGATTGGCAGATCAGTTTCAGATAATCCTCATCTTACTCTATAATAGTTCTTTGGATGCTTGCTAGCAATCATCTGTTGCAGATTCATTGTTTATAATGTGTGCTTATGTTGGAGTCTGCTCATTATCAACAATTATTGTGCTGAAATAGGTTATCATTTTCTTATTAAAAGTTTAAACAATGATAGATGTTAAAGTTACTCTTTATTTTAAAAGCAGAATAAAGTTACTTTTCATTTAGTGAATATTAACATATAATTATGAAGATTATTTTGAATTTTGGGGCCGTTGATATATTTTGGGTATTAGGAAGACAACACATCATAATTATAGCAATAAACATCCATGTGAAAATGTAAGCAGCATGGAAATATTTTGAAAACGTCCTGGGTGACGTATGTGGCACTGTTTCCTGAGTGTTAGCTGAGAACTGACCAGGGAGATTCTTCTAGTGCGAGCACTTTAAGAAAACACCCATTAGTAAGAACTTAAGGAGCTTTCCGAGTCAATCACGGTCAATATAAATTACAAATTTGTGAAGTGCTGTGTAGGAGATAGTTTCATCACTCTTTCTCTTAAACCACAAAGCCATCAGTAGATCACCCGGTTGCTGAGAGGCTTGACCATGAACTTCACATTCGTTAGACTGCATTAATCCTCATGGCAGGCTTTGTGAAAGCCAACATTATCACGGTTTGTAGATAAGAACTGCCAGGCCGGCTGGTGACCTCAGAGCAGGGAAAGGCTGAGCTCGCCTCCCAGCCATGCTCGCTGCCTTTGGAAAATCCCTGGCAGGCTTTGGACTCTAAAGGGGAAGATGCAGGGAGGAGGGTTGGATCTTAGGAGGGAAGTTGTGTGGTTTCCCTGGGCATGTCCTTCTCTGTGACCTGAAGGGGGAATGGGGAAAGTGGATTGGATTGCTCTGCTCAAATGCAGCCAGAAATACTCTCCAAGCGTGAGCTGAAACCTGGCTGTCCATCCAGCCCAAAGAGCAAAAACCCTCTGAAGACCTGTGTTTCCTCTTAAAAGTTCATGATTGGGCTTCCCTGGTGGTAAAGAGTCTGCCTGCCAATGCAGGAGACACAGGTTCCATCCCCGATCTGAGAAGATCCCACAGGCTGCAGAGCAACAAATACTGAGCCTGTGCTCTAAAGCTGGGGAGCCGCAACTACTGAGTCCTACAGCCTGAGCTCTGCAACAAGAGGAGCCCCCAAACGAGACTCCTGCACACCATGCATAGCGCTCGCCACAACTAGAGAAAAGCCTGCATAGCAACGAAGACCCAGCACTGCCAAAATATATAAAAAATAAAATTGTTAAGGAAAGAAAGGAGAATTCTACATTATCTTGATTTAATAATATCTTTTCAAAAGCTCATGCAATTTTGTTTTCCGTTGCATAGTTTATCTTTGTGGAATTAATGTTAAGATACTTCAGATTACAGTAGATTACAATGGGCGCTTTTAGAATACGTCCGGCTCACAGCCCTGCCCAGCACATCTGTGACGTCTGGGATAAAGATGTCCAGCTCTCGCTCCCTTAGCCCAAAATACGTGATGCGGTGCCCCTGCAGTAGTTTGAAAAGGTTAAAAACAAAATCAATCCAACTTTCTCTTTAATGTTACAGAGTAGCGTGGGCAGTTGACCGGGACTTTCTGGTGTTTGCATGAGTGTCCTAAGTCCTTGAGCCCTCTCAGTCCAGCAAATCAGGGTGGCAGGTCAGCCTACAGAGGGTGGGAGGAAAACTGCATAAGTTGGTTTCCTTCTGCCTTGTGACTCTTCCTCTGGAGTCCAGCTCAGGGAGCAGGGAGCCATCTCTTCTTCCTTTTCCCAGGGCAGTCTTGCTGGGAGGTTATTTTGAAAGGCAGGCAGTCCATGAAAGACACATAGACCCTGGATGCTTGGGGCTGGTGCACTGGGACGGCCCAGAGGGATGGTATGGGGAGGGAGGAGGGAGGAGTGTTCGGGATGGGGAACACATGTATACCTGTGGCGGATTCATTTTGATATTTGGCAAAACTAATACAATTATGTAAAGTTTAAAAATAAAATAAAATTAGAAAAAAAAGAAAAGACACATAGACCCGTGTGATGATAAGGTTAGGGCTTAATACAATGAATAAATTGCTCATTTTTTGAATTGAATAAATATAGTTCATTCTAGGCAAAGCTGCCTCTGTCATGCTGTCGGGGCCTATTAAAATTTGGATTATCACTTGTCTGTGGCAGCTTTAACTTTTCCAGTTACTTTTTTCTAATATTTTAATGTTTAACATTCATAAACCTGCAGCCCGTCTCTTCTCCTGATGGCTCCTGTCTCTTTTGCATACCCTGCCTGCCCTATTTAGATTATTTTAGCCACTCTTCACACTTCTTCCCCTTCTGTGTGTCCTTGCAGGGGTGGAGGAAGAACTGGAATGTCGGAAGTCACCAGACGCTGTGCCATCAGCAAGACCATGTTCTTGGGCAGAACTGTGTGAATTACCCTTAAGTTCCCAGGAAGTTTGAAGTTCCCCACCCCCACCACCCCCCCAGTCTCTTTCTGTCTCAGTCTCATTGCCTCCCAAGATATTAAATCTACTTTTAGTTAATAACTTGTAAGGGCTTAAAGTTTTTTTCCCAGTTGTTGTTCAGTCGCTAAGTCATGTCCAACTGTTTTGCAACCCCCATAGACTGTAGCCTGCCAGGCACCTCTATCCATGGAATTCTCCAGGCAGGAATACCAGAGTGGGTTGCCTTTTCTTTCTCCAGGAGATCTTCCTGACACAGAGATCGAACCAATGTCTCCTGCATTGGCAGGTGGATTCTTTACCATTGAGCCATCTGGGAAGCTCCCTTTTTGCCCCCCCCAGAATCTCCCCTATTTCCTTATTCAGGTCCAGCCACAGATTCAAGCCCAGCTATATGGTCTTCGCATCTGCTCCAACCTCGCAGGTGAAAACTGGAGGCTGTTCTCAGATGTAGGAGACCATTTGGTGATCTTTTTGGTAAATACAGCAGTGAGGAGAGGGAGAAAGAACAATATCTAATAGATCCAACTCCTGAGTCCAAGCAGACAGTTTAACCCTTGGGTCATCGCGTTTGTATTCCACTTATTGGATTGCTAATAGATTTTCTTCATTTGTGTGAGACGTTGCAAATGATGTGCAGAGGCTGGCCGGTTCTCCAGCGCCCGGACCAGAGGTCCACCTGTACGGAGCCGGCGTTAAAAGCTGCAGGAGTTGCTGCCTCCTGACAACATCCCAGCTGTAGACTAGCAATCGCAATCCTCGGGTGGCAGTTTTAATTATCGGCACCGGCGATACCATCAGCAAGTGTGTAATTACGTGTCAGTTTCCTGGCTGTTGGGTATGAAAAGTGGAGCCAGTGAAACGATGATTGTGGAAGCAGTAGAGTCATATTTAAACAATTCAAAATGTGTAACTGGCAGTGTCATTAAACAGAGAGAGTCTGACCCCAGCTGTCACTTACTTTTCCTTATGCAGATTTGTTCATGCTGTCTGTCAAAGAGCTCCATGGGCTGAAATGGGACAGAAGAGGTGACATAATTCTCAGAGCAAAGAGGGCTGCTTGCCTTAACTCCGCAGAGGCGTTCTTTTAGCCTAAACAAATACGACTGCCAAACTGTAAATAAACCAAGACCATTACAGGAAATTCTATAGACTTTTGCTGATGAATACACAAAAGCAGAATATCAAACAGACATCCTAGCCTTAAACAATGTAAGTTAAAGCGGCCTGATTGCCAGATACTTAAAGAATAAGCACTGTGACGATTAGAAGGGTTTCTTTTTAAAGAAGAAAATGAAATGACTCTTAATTGTAGACTAAAATTTTGAGGCCAAGGTGGAAAAAAATCGTGGAGCTCATTTTGAAAAATGCCTGGTAGAGAAAGGTGATTGGATGAAATTATGACACAGATTTCAACTTCAATCTGGCTTATGTTTTAAGTTGTTATGGCCTCAGATGCTTTGAATACAATTGAGAAAATTGAAATACGTATGCTATATAAACAAAGGCTAAAAATAGATCTGAGTGGCTTTCTAAGAAAGGTGGGTTAAGAAGTAAGGAACACTCAAATTTCTGCAAATGTAATTGCATAATTCTGTATCCCACCAATTACACACTTCCAGGAGATGGGAGAAATGCACATTTCCTCTCAAAAACTTCATTTACTGGTATTCGAAAAAAGAGCTGGATAATCAAGGGTTAAGTCTGCATGCATGCAAAAACAAACGAAAGGAGAGTTTATAAAATGAACTGTGGGGGTTAAGTGTGGGGGTTAAACTAACACAATGAACTGTGAACACAAAGAGAAATGTTTCTTTAATTTTTAAAATGTTTTCATTTCTCATAATAAACTGAACTTGCAGTTGCGTACAAACAACATTATTTCATACCCTGAAGACACTGCAATTTAAAGCGTTTGGAACTCAAATTGATTCTGGAAGCAATGCTATAACTACAGAGGCGGCGTGGCAATCGTGATCTTCTGAAGGGCATCAAACCGCACCTCGAGTAGCACATTTGAAAGCAAACACTGGCTCGCGCACACACACAGGTAGGAGGCATTTAAAACAGGGTCAACATTGCATTTATTTCTAGTTTCAAAGGCAAAGTTACTGATTTCCTCACAGGCTAATGGAAGCCATATTAATTGCCACGGTACATTCAGATTTGAAAGTAATAAATAGGCACATATTAAATCCTCTAAGGATTAATTTGTATTTTATCAGCTGTGAAAAGGGCAATTTTTTACATATCTCGACTTAAGAGGTAGCCTTATTAGGCGTTCATTGGAAAACAAATTCTGCATATATTTTGTAGCAAGGTTTAAAAAAAAATCATTTTTTCCTCCTCAAAAGTAGTAGGGTGCAACTAGGGAAGCAATTAGTATTTATATCCTAGACAAACACAGTGTTGGAGTGCTCTGACTTTTAAATATTTGTATGGCTGGTTAAAGGAAAGGATGATAGAAAATGATGTATTGTTATATGTTTTATCGTACTGGACACAGGGGTGTTTGTGGGGCTTCAGACAACATTGTGTGCCTGTTGTGTGAATTGTCAAGGTATGGTGACAGTTCTTATTTATTTTCATATGGAGAGCACCCAGAAATGCTAATGTTCCTGTTGGGTTGGCCATGAAGCAGCAGGTGGAAGGCGTGGTGCGTGCGGTCCCATGGCCAAATCGCTTGGTAGCTGGTGGAGAGGCCTGGGCCTTGGCTGGTGTTGGTGAGATCTCTCTCTGCCTTCTGTGTGCATGGCTGGTGGTCCCTGACTCTCATTATCTCAGGGAAGCGGGGCCATCTGAGAAGAGCCCACTTTCCTATGTTTAAGCAAGGGATAAGAGCTGAAAAGTATTCAACAAACCCATATTTCTGATCACTCTTCCTTTTAGTAAGAGGACTGGTTATCATATTTTCACCCCCAAAATGTTAAGTGGTCCAGTTAAATTAAGGAACTAGGTGAAAAAAAACTGCCAGACTTCTCTGGTGGTCCAGGGGGTTAAGAATCGGCCTGCCATTGCAGGGAACATGGGTCTGATCCCCGATCCGGTGGATTCCGCATGCCTCAGAGCAACTAAGCCCAAGAGCCACAACTACTGAGCCCACATGCCTAGAGCCTGAGCCCCGCTCCAAGAGAAGCCACTGCAACGAGAAACCCACACGCGGCAACTAGAGAGCGGCCGCTGCTCTCCGCAACTAGAAAAATCCGCCATGCGGCAATGAAGATCCAACACAGCCAGAAAATTAAAAAGAAAATTGTCCTCTGCAACATGCATCCTCGAATGGCTTGTCTGGTTTTATTTGAAAGTTCCCTAGAGAGATCACTCCCACAACTTCTTCTGGAAGTCTGTTCTGCAGTCTAATAGATCTTATTGTCAAATGCTTTGTTAAACTTTTACTGGAAGATGTGTATTGCACTCAGCATTGGCGGTTCTTGAAATTCTATTAGGGAAGCGCAATCAAATTGGTCTCCCATGACTTGCTCTTTGGTTGACGTGGAGTGGGTTCCCCTCTGCTTCTGGCATTTTCCACGGAGAGAGTGATGGACTTGCCTCCCCTTCCCTTCCCTTAAGCCTCCTACAGGCACCCTGCTTGTCATCAGGAAGCTCGTGTCTCAGGGAGCATGGCCCGTGATTTTGTTTCAATTTTGCAAAATCGTGCCACATGAATTTAACTTCTAGAGATGGAACGTGTCTAGTCTTTCGTGCTAGAAATCCTTAATTTGAGCAGTGGTACCCATTTGCTGGGGTTCAGCTTCTGTGCCCTGTGGTCTGGCCCTCTCTTCCCTTTTGAATGACTTTGTGTGACTGAGCTATTTTAAATGGTTCTCCTCTGCTTTCAGTTTTGACTTTTCACTTTCATGCATTGGAGAAGGAGATGGCAACACACTCCAGTGTTCTTGCCTGGAGAATCCCAGGGATGGGGGAGCCTGGTGGGCTGCCGTCTAAGGGGTTGCACAGAGTTGGACACGACTGAAGCGATTTAGCAGCAGTAGCAGCAGCTGCTTCCAGTTTGTTGCTGAACTGAAAAAGTTTTTATTTGCAAATAAATAGCTTACTCCCCTGGCTCTTTCAGGAATTTGCAGCATCTTCTGTGTTCCTTTCCTCTGGAAGCTCCAGCAGCCTTTTGACTAATGAGGTGACCTTAAGAGAAGTCCTTGCCTGGATGTCCAGTGTGGCTGGCTGTGGTGGTGACAAGTGTGAATTGCAGGCAAGGCAAATGGTCTCACACAGTTGCTTCTGCTTGGCCGGTAAGCTTGTCCTGCTCAGGCTCAGGCCACAGATAGCTTCTATCACCACAGATTAACGGGATTCCAGCAAAGTGTTAACTGTCCATTATCAGGTGTCATCACACAATTAAGAGTTACTCAGTACTAATGATCTTAGGTGTTGGTACTTGACTATCCTTTGTAAGGAGTATATAGGTTTAAAATGAGTGAGTTTCAATTCTGCCTCTTTGAGGCAAATTCCTACCAATCTACAGAAAAGGGCATGTGACATATTCGACCCATGGGTTCCCTAGATTATTTTTCAATGAAAGATTTAAAGGAGAAATAAACAAACAAAAAAGGGAAAAATCCCAATAACTCTTCCATAAACACCAGGCTTTCTCAAGAACCCAGTGGCTTATAGACTCTTCATCTCAAAGTGTGGTCAGACCACCTGGGTGCCTCCTTCTCTGTCATTTCTACTTCCCAGTCTCCCTGGCCTCCACCTGTGCCCCCAGCTCCTCAGGACTCAGGTTCTGATATCCTCAGGAACTGACTCCTCCTGAACGTGGGGTGCCAGGGAGCAGCAGGAGCCAGTAGGGTGCCCAGGGGCCCAGGTGATGGGGTTCTAGAGGGACGCGGCCTTATCTGCTGACCCCGGAGACCCATGTCTGAGACATGACTGTCTAGGAGTCTCAGCAGCAGCTGTAGTACCTGAACTATTTTCTTCTGGCTGGGAAATTGGCATAATCATGTGGTTCGTTCATTTCATTTCTGGCATTACTACTCTGTGGGAACAATAACAAACCCCACTGGAGCAAACTGAGGTGGTCACGATGAACTCCCTAGACTGGACGTCTTCATGGGGTCTATTGACTTACCCATGAATTGTATGAGAATTACTGAAGCCACTGAATAGAACGAGTGTTGCCAGCCATGTCACCAGGACCTCGTCTGGGACCTGAAACAGTATTTCAGCTGAGACTCATTAACCAGAAGGGTGGCCATCATGTCTCAGCGGCGTTCTCCCCACAGCAGACCTCCAGGGCTGAGAAAAGACGTGTTTTCCACTGCTGAAACACTTGGTCACCTTTCCCATGAGAGCCTGCCATCGTAAGGCACAGTTGTGTACCAGATAGCATGCATTTTGAGTTACATATTCTTTTTTATTTCTGTATCAAACAGGATATCTGGTATCCGGTCTATTTAGTTGATGAGATGAAGCTGGGTTCACCGTCCCTCTTTATTACACCTTGGGTTTTCCTCATCACGCGCTTCCTCAGAGGACAGAGACAAATAACTACCTTCTCACAAGGACAAGGTGTGAGTTGAATGCATTTGAAATGCTACCCTCAGTGACCGCAGTCAGTGTTTTAAGTGTGGAGTAATCGCACACTAAGATGACACAAGAAGCACACTTTCTAGCGAGCTTGCTATTGCTTCTCTATGGCAGTTGTAACGTTTAGAAAGAAGCAGGCTTCCCCGAAACTTTACCCACTTGTATGCATGTAAAACAATTTTCACCCTGGAAATCCATATCCTGGGGGGATATTGCCACCTGTGCGTGTGCTGAGTCGCTTCAGTTGTGTCCAACTCTGTGGCCCTGTGAAGCGTAGCCTGCCAGGCTCCTCTGTCCATGGGATTCTCAAGGCAAGAGTACTGGAGTGGGTGGCCATGCCCTCCTCCAGGGGACCTTCCTGACCCGGGGATTGAAGCCCTGTCTCCTGTGTGTCCTGAATGGGCAGGCGGGGTCTTGACCACTAGTGCCTCCTGGGAAGCCCATAGCATCACCTAAGTATTGCTAAGTTTTCTTCCAAGTTGTGTGAGTCTTAGCATCATTAGCGTTTTATAATTTAAGGAAGCTTTGCAATTAATTTTCGTTTTTTTCCCCTGCTTACAAGGAAAATTCAGGCTTCTCACAGAAAATTCTCTAAATACAGAAAAGTAAGAAGAAGTAGCACTTGCCCTCAATTCTACCCACCGAAGGCTGTCTGGCAGAGGGTTGTATTTTTGGCTAATGTGATGAGCTTTTAAAGTTTCAAAAATGATGTTTCAAACTAGTCCAGTTTTTATCCTCTCATCTTAAGATATTTGTAAGTTCATTCTAAAAACGTTCCATATGATTGATGAAGTGCCCGAGATTTACTGGGAATACCTTTATTCATCCATCTTTAACGTTTCCTGAGAAGCCTGAATTTAAGCTCTGTGTGAGTGCTGACACCATTTTTCATTTCATCAGGAATCTGTCTTTGTTTAGCTTCCATCCGGGCTGACATATCTGCACCAGATGAAGGGAGTGGAAGACCCCAGGCCCACCCAGTGCCAGAAGGGTACCGAGGTCCGACGGAGGTTGCCAGCCCGGGCCCGTGTGCCTGTTGTCTGAGCCGCGCAGAGGGAGCCCTGCATGGATTTCCGCACGGCAGCAGGCCGCGGTTGTAGTCAGCTATGAGGCCAATGTGTCTGCTTGCCAGCCCCACACCTAAACCTCAGATAGGGTTTACCACTTAATTGTGTGCATTTTGGTTTCCAAGAAATTTGTAAGGAATTGTGGCTGGTCTGGCCAAAGGCATGGATGTGTTTTACAAGAATATTTTTAGAAATAACTTGGATGAAAGAGACTCCTTTAAGACTATCGTCATCTCTCTTATCAGCCACCCGAAGTCCTGCCCATCAGTTTGGGGGCTTTTACTGAAATCTCAGAACGCATCGTCTAACAAAAAAAGTCAACTGCAGAGGAAAGCTGTGCCAGTGGTGTGGGTATGTGAAGAGGTGACAGGTCTGGAAGAAAAGTCAGAGGGTTGGGTCTCCAGGCCCACCAGGCAGGTTCTTCCAGGGGTGAGTCGTGGCCGAGGGAGTGACCATGGGCGTGATGTGGGCTGCGTGTCATTGCCTCCAGGGACATGTGTGTTCAGTAACATCGGCGAGTACACACTTGGACTTGGGGGTGCGTGCAGGAAGGACTGAGTGATGCTCCGTTTTCAGGGAGGTCGGGAGCAGACACGAGGACCCAGAGCAGAAAACCTGGGCCTTCTCTGCATTCAGGGGCAGGATTCTGCTCCATCTAGGGTCTCCATCAAGGAGTGTGAGGTCAGAGGTGTCAACCCCCGGTCACTGCAGCGGCTGTCCACATTTTAAATGGGCTGTGTGTCTGGAATCTGAGCACCTGTCGCCAGCTGTCCACACACCTGGGGAGAGGAAGCGGGATTGCTTGTCCCCAGGCTGCTGCAGGGCGCCCATCGGGCCCTGACTTGGTACCGCGTTTAGACCAGAGCATCGTGGGATGCAGGGGGGACGGGGGGACGGACTCAGGGCAGCAGGTGCAGGGCCCTAGCAGCACTGAGCTGCCATCGGGCCCTGGGGTCTGAAGCCAGGAGAAAGCCCCTGGGGTCGTCCAACCAGAAGGAAGGAAGCTGAAGGCGAACGTGGAAGCAGCTCAGTGCGAACAGAAGGTGTGCCTGTGTCTGTGTATGCATGCGGTGTACACGTATGTGTGTGCGTGTGTGTATGCATGCATGTGTGTGAGTAAGGAGAACAGTGTGTGCATGAGACTGAGAGGGGACAGGTACACACGTTGTTTTCCACAGAGGTCTGTTGACTATGTGTTATTTTGGAAGAAATATTTATCCTTCAGGGGTTTGAAGAGGTTGTGAGAGCAGCATTTTCACAGCACGTGCACGCATACACACAATGTATGTGTGTGAATGCATGCGTGTGTGTGTGTAGGTGGGCATGTAACTGTGCTCCTATTTTTATAGAAGTAGGGACAGTTTATTAAGAAAAGTTAAAAATAAACAATGCAAGGTCTTACTATATAGCACAGGAACTATATTCAATATTTTGGGATAAACCGTAATGGAAAAGAATATTAAAAAGAATTATATACATGTATAATTGAGTCACTTTGCTGTACAGCAGAAATTAACACAGCATTATAAATCAAATATGCTTCAGTTAAAAAAAATTTAAAAAGAAAAGTTAAATGCTGCTCTCACAATTTCTTCAAACCCCTGAAGCATATATATTTCTTCTAAAATAATGCGTACTCAAAAGACATCCGTTGAAAGCCACATGGGTACTTGTCCCGCTCAGTCACGTATACACACGGTTCTCCTTCTCCAGACCCTGACTCCCAGGTCCGAGGGTGGCAGCTGGTGCACAGCCATGTCCTAACACATGTCACACACGTGTAACTCCCCTCAAACCTTCTGATTGGCCTCTCCGAGGTTCCCCACTTTAATTTTCTCAGAAGGGAAAATCGGTTCCACAGAGAAGAAGCGAACCTCGCAGAGACCTTTAACAGCCTCAGCACAAATGATTTAGTCACTTACACGAGTTTCCTTGTAAAGCTCTTGCCTGGTTCCAGTCTCTTGCCCAGCACTTCGATCAATAAGGTGCTATTCGCTTCTGCAGCCTCGGCCAGTGGTTTCCTGCTTTTGAGTTAGTTGTTGAATCAAACATCGGTGGGCAGCCACCCACTTCTCCGTCCACTTTTGACTTGTGGACATGGAGTAGCCAGCAGCCCTGGGGGAATCTCTGTCTGTCCGGGGTAGGTTCAGGATAAACCTTCTGATCTGTCATTTTCATCTGATTCTTCTTGCCTTCCCTTCGCCTATATCTTTCCTTCTCTGAGATGTCTTGTCTATGACACCCACAGATAAACTATAACACATGGCCTTCTGTCTTCAGTCTGGGATGGCCTCTGCCCTTTTCCCCGGCTCAAGTCACCTCTTTGCTGCTCTCCGTACACCTCGGGGCATAGTTTTGGGAAAACAATGTGCTTCAAGACCTGGGGGGCAAGTTCTCCCATCAACATCCTGCCAAGTCCCCAAATTTGGAGCCTCTGGTTCAATTGTGTCCCCAACACCAAAGGGCAAATGCTAGCCTCATAACATACCCCTTGTTCTGTTAAGATTTAATTTACTTTACATTTCAGCTTTTTAAGAACATAAATTTGATAAGCTGTCATAAAATCCAACACCCTTTGTAATTTACAGTTAAGTTCTTCCCCTACTTGCTTAAGAAAGCAGTATACTTGGGTTTCTTGATGGTTATTGCCATTAATCGAGCTGGTGACTTAAAAAAGCAGGTGTGTTAATTATTGGGTCACTGACTTTTATGGAATTGTGAAAGAAGCTGGAGAGAGAACGGTTACAGCTGTAACCTCTCTGTCCGAAAGGACAGCATTCGGCCAGGATCCTTTCAATTGCAAGTGACCGAATCCTATGTAGTAATCCTTACAGGATAGTAGGAATTCAACAGGATTGGTCAAGGAATTTGGCTGGATCTGAGTTGAGCCTATGTCACTGGAGATCTTTGCCTTTTTCATCTGTGGGTTTTCTTCTACTTGGCATGATTCCCCCTGCTCCAGTTTAATAGAAAATATGGCCACTCACATCAAAGACTGGTAGCTTCAGAGAGAGGAGAGCTAACATCTTGGAGAGAGCTCCAATCAGCCTGGCTTGGGTACCACAGCTAATCACAGGACCAGTTATAATGCTGGGGGACATGGTGCTCTGATGGCCTGGGCCTGCTGGGGGCATCCCTGTGCTGGTGGGGAAGGGGTTAGACCTGGACACCCCATGGACTGATGCTGAAGCTCTAATACTTTGGCCGCGTGATGAAAAGAATCAGCTCATTGGAAAAGATCATGATACTGGGAAAGATTGAGGGCAGGAGGAGGATGGATGGTTAGATAGCATCACTGACTCAAAGCACATTGATTTGAGCAAGCTCTGGGAGGTGGCAGAGAACAGAAGAGCCTGGTGTGCTGCAGTCCATGGGGTCGCAATGAGTCGGACACGACTTAGCAACCGAACAACAACAACCCCAAGGAATAGATCCTGTAGGAAAAAGGAATTCTGTTCTCAAAACACAATCTCTTCTAGCTGATGGGGAAACTGACTGGAGATCAACCCTCCAGGCGTCAAGGGTCAGGAGAGAGGCAGCCTTTGCCTCTGAAGATTCTGAGACCTGGGCAACACAAGGACTTCTGCTCCACTTGGTTCTTATATGAAGTGGGTGTACTTAACAGCCCTTTATTTGAATGTCATCCGTACCTTATGACTTGGATTAACACCTTCATTTACCTAAATTCTGAAGACACCTGGTTGCATTGTACCACATTTGACCTTGGCTAATGGCATCTACTCATTAGTGCCTCATGGATCTAGTCAATAAATAATGAGATATGTTACATCGACTCCTGAGAAAATCATGTTTTCTTTCATTAAATACTGGAGCAGGAAATTGTCACATCAGCTGTTACAGGTTGAACATAATCCCTTGTAAACTCAACAGGTAAATCTCTGCATTCTCAAGTTCACCCAATATTAAACCAAATCAAAACCAAATCAAAGGATTCCTTAGCAACGGTTGTGAATGTTTTTGTTCACGAGTATTACAAGGACCCACAGCTGTGCTTGTGGGCAGGTGAACATGCATACCTGTACATCCATGTTCCAGGTGAACTTCTAAATAGATTTGACAATTTTTGAGTCTTCCTAACATTTTTTGTTTCAAAACTCTGCAATGCTATGAATTTCCCCCCTCCTTTTATACAGAAAAGAGGGGTTTCCCTTTGCCTGCCTGTGAGCTGGATTAATAGTTAATGAAGGCTTGGGAGGAGGAACAGAGTCGGTGGGGTGTGATCAGAGATTAGTCTTTAAAACATAGCTAAACATTTTGTCCTGATTTAGCTACTCGCTGGGCTCCTGCTGGGCCTCCTGTAGAGACCACGGTGTCAAAGCCCAGTCCCACCGCTGCCCTGGGCTGAGGAGCTGAGCTGGTGGCTGGTGGCCGTGGGTGGTGTGTGGGGTGGGAGGCCTCCCTGGGCCAGAGCCTTCTGCTGATCAGATGGTGTCCTGGGCTCTGATCCCCAGGGGCTTTACTCTCCTTCCTTGGAAAGGAAGGCGCAGGTCCTCTGAAGGAGGCGGGTCAGAAAGGGAAGCCATGGGAATGTCTTCCTGGTGGCAAAGTCATGGGAGGAGCCTGGGTGGAGGGGCCACTGACAGGAGAATATAGACCTGCCAGGGGCTTCCCTGGTGGCTCAGCAGTAAAAGAATCCACCTGCAATACAGGAGCCACAGGAGATGTGGGTTCGATTCCTGGGTTGGGAAGATCCCTTGGAGGAAGGCATAGCAACCCACTCCTGTATTCTTGCCTGGAGAAACCCATGGACAGAGGAGCCTGGCAGGCTATAGTCCATGGGATCACAAAGAGTTGGATGCAACTCAAGCGACTTAGCACGTAGGCACGCATAGACCTGCCAGGCACAGGAAGCCCATGTCCTGCTAGTAAAGGGCGTATAGGCAGAAGCAGCAGAAAAGGGGCCTGGAACCTGAAATGGACTGTGTGGCTGTGGGCCTGGTGAGGCTCCCAGCAGCTGTTGGGAAGGGGTTTTGGGGACTTGGTGCGACTTCAAGTTGCCTTGAGACACAGGCTCTGCAGAGGACACGGGTCAGGCTGTAGGTAGCAGAACCAGGAGAAGCAGGAGGTCTCTGTCCCTGCATGAAGTTCAGACACAGAGGATGCCCAGCTGCCCGCTTACCAGGAAGCTTACAGCGGAGAAGAGGTGCCCAGGCAGCCACAGAGAGCATGGCTTCTCTAGTTGAAAGTGAGAAAAAGCAGCTCTGGCGCCCAAAGGCAAAAAGCGAATTTCTTGGCAGGACCTGGGGGGCCCCAGGGATCTGATGGGAAGGCTGGAGGATAAACCGGTTTCCTCAGAAACCTAGAAATGAGGAGTCTGGGGTGTTCTCCCAGCAGGGCCTCCCAGCAGGACGTGATGCAGAGACCACTGTCCTCAGGAGAAAAGTCCAGAGCCCCTGCTCACAGGTTTCTGGGAAGGTGGGTGACTGTCCTCTGGGGGGAGGGAGGCAGTGGCTCTAAAGGAAATCTGGGCACTGCAGGGAAGGGTGTGGGGAGTGGCAGCCCAAAGCCCTGGGTCCACCCAGCTGCATTTGAAGTCGTCTTCCTGCAGGCCCCTCTGGAAGGCTTATTTTTCTTAAATCCTTTTCTGTTGTGTTTTTCCCCCTTGAATTTGGCTTTGGACTCTCTGTCAGGGTGCTTGTAGATCTGTTAGGCAGGAAGTTGGCTGAGAGCAAGGAGAGGAGTCTCCTTCAGATAAATGTCCAATGACCACCTAATCCCACCCAGCTGTTCACCAGCCCCGCCCCAAATACTCCCCATCTGTGCTCCAAAACAGTCAGGGAACCGGAAACAGCCCACGCCCACCCTGGCACTGGCTGACTGGTGGGCTTCCCCTACTCTGGCACATGTGCACACCTCACACTATCCTGCACTAAAGTAACCTTTGGTGCCCACTGGACTCATTCACCGCTCATAAATATTCCATGAATTGTTGTTGTTCAATCGGTGAGTCATGTCTGACTCTTTGTGAGACTATGGCCTGTAGCCCACCAGGCTCCTCTGGCCTCCACTATTTCCCATGTTTGCTCAAACTCATGTCCACTGAGTTGGTCATGCCATCCAACCATCTCATCCTCTGTCATCCCCTTCTCCTCCTGCCCCTCAAACTTCCCAGCATCAGGGTCTTTTCCAGAGTCAGCTCTTTGCATCAAGTGGCCAAAGTATTGGAGCTTCAGCTTCAGCATCAGTCCTTCCAATGAACATTCAAGGTTGACTTCCTTTCAGATTGACTGGTTTGATCTCCTTGCTGTCCAAGAGACTCTCAAAGAATCTTCTCCAGCACCACAATTTGAAAGCATCAATTCTGGTACTCAGCCTTCTTTATGGTCCAACTCTCACATCCATACATGACTACTGGAAATTATTTGTTGTTAGTTGCTAAGTCATATCCAACTCTTTTGATCCCCATGATTGTAACCCACCAGGCTCCTCTGTCCATGGAATTCTCCAGGCACCAATACTGGAGTGGTTTGCCATTCCCTTCTCCAGGGGATCTTCCTGACCCAGGGATGGAACCTGTGTCTCCTGTATTGCAGGTAGATTCACTGCCACCAGGGAAGCCCACTGGAAATTATAACAGACTGAATTGTGGGATGGATACATGCAGTAGAGCATCTTGTTATATAACCTGCAGTTATCGTTCAAGACTGTCAATCAACTGACCATCCATGATTATGCAAATGACCTTGCCTTAAAAACTCTATAACCCAATCTTCTGGGACCATTGCTTCCCCTAGCCTCTCTCTTGAGGTGTTCTTTCTGTTATTTCTTTCCTTATCTTCAATACACTTTTTTTTGCAACTGGTAAGACCTCAGATTCTTCTTTGCGGCCTTACCAAGAATGGAGGCCCAAAAGAGGAGGGGTCTCCAGACTCTTCTTCGCTAAGAGATCCAGAGGGCCTGACTCCTCAAGCGGGGCCAGGAAGCCGTTGCCCACACAGAGCACGATGTTTCCTGCGTTCCCCAGGAGCCGGGTGGGAGGCTCAGGCGCGCCGGTGATATGCTGACGGTCAATGGTGCTGAGCTGTGGCTGCTGGGCCGGAAAGGAGAGGCCCCTCTCTGTGGTCTGCTGCATCCGGGCTGATGTGTTGAAGAAAGGTCGTCCTGACTCTAGCTCAGAGCAGGTCCATGTCAGCCTTCGGGTGGAGCACCCTTCACTCCTTCAGGTGGGCCCTGTCTCTGGAGGTTGAATGCTCTGCTTTGTCGGTTTTCATCACTGTTTACGGCTGCGCACAGGCTTCCGCGGTGGCTCAGATGATAAAGACTCTGCTTACGATGCAGGAGAGCTGGGTTTAGTCCTAGAATCAGAAAAATCCCCTCCAGAAGAGAATGGCTCTCTACTCCAGTATTCTTGTCTGGAAGATTCCATGGACAGAGAAGCCTGGCGGGCTACATTCCACGGGATTGCAGAGAGTCAGACACAACAGTACCAAGGCACAGAGGGGAAAACTCACCATGAGGCGCTATGGGACTTTGGGAGGGATTTTGGCTTTCTCTGCTTCCTCCTCAATAGAATCAACAGTCTTAAGGGGATGAATAGGCACTCTGTGTCACCTGCTCGTCCCTGGCCTCCCCAGCACGTCCCACCAGCCCCGTGGATGGATGGACTGGAGGCAGCAGAAGCCTCAGATCTTATCAAGCAACCTAATCCCACTGGAGCAGACACGAGAAACTTGTTTGTGAGCAAAACCAAATGTCATTTAACTCTAACCTGTGACACAGCCATAGGACGAGTAAGGAACGTGTCTTGTCGGGATCCAGATGAAAACACACCGGCCCACTCTATTCCATGTCAACATTTCATCGGAAATATGTAAGGAGGGATTTTGTGCCAACAGATGATGGAAGGAGACAGACCTTAAATCACTGGCCTCTATTTGAACTTGCAAATCTTTTTAATTTTAAAAGTATCTAAGCCAGTAAGGTTCATAAATGTACTCATGACAGTTTGACAGAAGAGAGAAGTCACCGAGCAGGACAAATATTTTCATAATGGTTTTGCTTTTTTTTTATTCCTTTAAATACCAAGTAACCATATTTTTTAATGTTTTTGTAAACATGAGATGTTTTAATGCTTGAAAAATTGTATCTCATAAATAAGCTTTATTATCTGTCAAAAAGGATGAAAATATAACTTTACATTTCTGTTTTAAAGTAATTTTAGTGCCTATTAGCTATAAAGTAACAGTTATATATAATTTAGAGTATGTAGTCACTCGAAACAACTTGACATTTTCACACAAACAGAGAACCGTAATAATAGTCCTGGGATTTCATTGGAAGTATGCACGACTACAGGATATTAAAATAACTTACGGTGCACTGTAATTCTTGTTTTGTATTTGTCCAAGTAGTTGTGGAGCAGGCTATAAAGTAGTAAAATAAAAACCTACACTCTGACTCCAGTCCTGCCGCTTTCTTAAAGTTATAGTCGCCTTTTCAAATTAAGTGTGATTAACCTCGTTGACATTTCTGGGTGTCATCTTTGACTTTTTCTTTCTTAATATTTTCTGTTTCAATGGCCAATTCTATTTACCTTAGCTCCTTATTTGAGACTCTGTAATTACTTCTTGAAGATTAAAGTGCTGATGGCGGGTAGTGGTGATTCTGCTCGTAATTGACCGAGGGTAAATTACTTGTTGCTTTGAAGAGGTAGGCGACATAGAAAGGAATTTTCGCTGCGAACGAAACAAACAGGCAAAAGCAGAACTCTTAGTAGTGATCTTGCCTGTTGTTTTTTAATTTGCACATGTAAAGAAGATTCAACAGATCAGTGCAAAGCTGAAAATGTTTAGTTAGCAAGCTGAAATACAGACAGGGGGTATGCCCGTAAATGAAATGAGAGAATATTAAATCTTCCTCTGCCAGCTTAAAGGATGTGGTGCATTTTAAAGTGTATCTTTGAGGAATCTGTGAGAAGAGTATTCTGTGACTATTTTAATCCAGATGTAAGGACAATATTTAACCTACTTAAGAGAAAAAACCATTTACTGCATCATTTATAGAGCTGACATATAATTATGCTTGCCTCATTAAAGCATGCCCAACATTATCCTCTTTCTGGCAACGCATATCACCGTCTGCCCTTGAATGGAATGAAAAGGCATTTCTTTAAAATACTCCTTAATTGTACTTTTGCATTAATTTTGATTGGCTTTTTGCCCACTGCTAAGGTCTCAGTATCATTTGGAGCCGAAACACAATAAATGAAAATTCTTCCACAATAACTAACCCTGTGCCTCAATATTATTCCTGAGAGAGAGGCCAAGGAAGAAATCGTTTTTGTGTGGTTAAAGATGGGTGCCATTTATAATCTACATATTGCAATTAAAACCACTCAAGGATTCGACTTCCGTTAATTTTAATTGAAGTGGTATGTGGGTAGGGATTAGGTGAATCGCAGATGTGCACAAAAATTAATATGAACCTGGAGAAACGTCTTTTTTCCATAAAAGGACTGACCAAATGTTCACAGATGGAATTTGAGAGGACCCTTATTGAATAAACCAGTAGGGCTCACTTGGGCCATTTCTGTAGCAATTCCACATACTTTATGTTGGAAAAGACATGCCCCTTTCTTTCTCTTTATAAATTATTCTCAAGCCTGATTAGTTAATGTCTTTAATTTGCATTAGTGCACCTAAATGAAAGTAAAAACAAATTAGTCCTATAAATGTACTTTATAGATGGTGGTTTAGGAGGTCGGTAATTCTCAGCTAACAGATATTAATTAGGAATATTAACCACAGAAGTCTCTGGTGTCAACTGAAATGCTAAGGATAAATGTAAAACAGAAAAGAGAGAAGAGGAAACTGTTTTTGGAGTTGAATATAACTTTTCAAATATAAGAGGTTATGAAAAGTTTGGGACTGTGAGGCAAAAAAAAAAAAAAAAAAAGCTTTGATAAAAAGCATGTATTTCTTTCTAGTATTTCTGAAAATTAATGCAGTGACTGTCTCAGAACAGGTGTGCAATAAAACATGCTGAATAAACAAAGAAAGATGAATTTATATATTACATTTTTAATTTTAACACAGATGTTTCAATACCTCTAAATAAATAATAAAGCAGTGATATACAAGCTCAAAAGCACACCGCCTTAAATTTCAATAATAATTTACAAGTTTTAAGCCTAGTATCTGATTCTCCGCAGCATTCCTTATAAAGAAAAGAGGCAAAACTGAAAATTAAAATGGAGTCCCACAATAGCCGCTCTGAAAGGGTTTTAATTCTTAAAGTGGGTCTGATAAAAAATTTGAAGGTAGGGAAATACAATATCGCACAGAAGCTTAATAAAGATCATAATTAAAAGCTTCCTGTAGGGAGATGCGCTTTGATATCTCCACCGCCTACAGTTCATTCATAGGGCCACTGAAATGTCTGTGGCGGAGGGGAGCCTTTTGTCTGGATAAATCCTTGGGCCCAGCACTTGGAAGGGGACCAGGCCTTGGATGGAGGCTTTAAGATCTGCCCTTTGTCACTGTCAGGAGAGACTCTTGTCTTTGTCGCCTAAAGAATCCATCAGCCTAGAAGCGGGGATAACCATGTAATACCTATAATTCTTCAATAGGTGTTTTCTTGGAAGGTGTACCCTGGTTACTGAGTCACTGATGCAGGCCTGGGAAGGGGAGAAGGCTATGGCACAGTTCAGTAACTGAAGACTTCGGGATGAGAAATAGGGCTCAACTTTCTGGCTCCCTGGCCAATGCTCAGGCTACTGGACTAATTAACTTATCTATTAAAGATGACATTTTCTCATCCTCAAATATAGGTGGTTCGGATACATCTAGATATACTTGGCATAATTATGAAGAGTTTCAAATATATCTTTTATGAATTTCACAATTCTCCCGAATTCTCCGGTTGAAATATCATTAACTTAGGCACAGGGGTCTGAGATGGTAGATTTGACATTGGCAAAGTTGATGAATTGAATTCCAAAGGGATCACGGAAGTCAGAAAAATCCAAAAATGGTTCATTTCTACCCATATATTTTACTAATTGGATGAATGTTTTAATTTGATTTTTTTTTTCCTCTGAAATTCTATCATGTAAAAGTGAACTGACAGAGACTCTCTTGACTTTCCTGCCATCTGCCAGGACTTGGATGGTTCTCGCTTTACAACTCCCAGAAATGAGCAAACCAGATCCTGCCAGGAAAAGAAGTGTACTCCAGGTCAGGGGATGTGGGAGATGAACAGTAAACTCTGGGCATTGCTGTATGAATTCATTTGTGTGAACAGTGGTCCCTGGAGCTTTCCTCTGCAGGGGCGAAACAGGTTGATGACATCACACTGTGTGTGTGTGTTAGTCACTCAGGCGTGTCCAACTCTTTGTGACCCCATGGACTGTACTCAGCCAGGCTCCTCTGTCCATGGGCTTCTCCAGGCAAGAATACTGGAGTGGGTTGCTATTTCTTTCTCCAGGGGATCTTCCCAACCCAGGGATGGAACTGGAGTCTCCTGCATTGCAGGCAGATTCTTTTATGTGTTCATAACTCTGGGGGTGGAGTGGTATCCCTCTCCCTTGACATGACTTCAGGTTCTGAGAAGAATCATAGGAATAACTTTTAGTCTGCTCTTGTTTATATGAATAATCACAGCATTTGCAGAGTTCAGTGAGTGTGAAAGTGTTAGGTATTTAGTTGTGTCTGACTCTTTGCGACCCCTTGAACTGTAGCCCACCAGGCTCCTCTGTCCATGGGCTTCTCAGGCAAGAATACCATAGTGGGTTGCCACTTCCTTCTCCAAGGGATCTTCCCAGCCCGAGGATTGAACCCTCCTCTCCTGAATTGCAAGCAGATTTTTACTGTCTGAACCACCTATTTGCAATCACTCTGCTCATTCAAGAAAACAGGCTGCTGTGGCCCCAGGTCAGTCATAGAGACAGAGCACCGGGGGTCAGCGAAGGCCAGTCATACAGCTGGAAACATCAGCCACCTCATCTCCAGTTCTCACTCCAATTCTGCCAGGGAGGTCCTGTCGCTTCTTCTCAGTTAGAATATTGAAGAGTAAGAGTCCCCCTTCCGTGACTAATTTGTTATGTTCCTCATTTTCTCCTCTAAAAATCCAGGCAAGGTAATTCTGAGATCAAGCCCCAGCTCCTGATCAGTTCAGTTCAGTCACTCTGTCATGTCTGACTCTTTGCCAACCCATGGACTGCAGCATGCCAGGCTTCCCTGTCCATCACCAACTCCAAGAGCATACTCAAACTCATGTCCATTGCACTGGTGATGCCATCCCACCATCTCATCCTCTGCTGTCCCCTGCTCCTCCCACCTTCAATCTTTCCCAGTATCAGGGTCTTTTCCAATGAGTCGGTTCTTTGCATCAGGTGGCCAAAGTACTGGAGTTTCAGCTTCAGCATCAGTCCTTCCAATGAATATTCAGGAATGATTTCCTTTAAGCTTGACTGGTTGGATCTCCTTGCAGTCCAAGGGACTCTCAAGAGTCTTCTCCAACACCACAGTTCAAAAGCATCAATCCTTTGGTGCTCAGATTTCTTTATAGTCCAACTCTCACATCCATACATACTACTGGAAAAACCACACCTTTGACTAGATCGACCTTTGTTGATAAAGTAATGTCTCTACTTTTTAATATGCTGTCTACATTGGTCATAGCTTTTCTTCCAAGGAGCAAGTGTCTTTTAATTTTATGGTTGCAGTTACCATCAGCAGTGAGTTTGGAGCCCCAAAAAATAAAGTCTGACACTGTTTCCTTTGTTTCCCCATCTATTTCCCATGAAGTGATGGGACCAGATGCCATGATCTTCGTTTTCTGAATGTTCAGCTTTAAGCCAACTTTTTCACTCTCCTCTTTCACTTTCATCGAAAGGCTTTTTAGTTCTTCTTCACTTTCTGCCATAAGGATGGTGTCATCTGCATATCTGAGGTTATTGATATTTCTCCCAGCAATCTTGATTCCAGCTTGTGCTTCATCCAGCCCAGCGTTTCTCATGATGTACTCTGCATAGAAGTTAAATAAGCTAGGTGACAATATACAACCTTGACGTACTCTTTTTCCTATTTGGAACCAGTCTGTTGTTCCATGTCCAGTTCTAACTGTTGCTTCCTGACCTGCATACAGGTTTCTCAAGAGTCAGGTCAGGTGGTCTGGTATTCCCATCTTTCAGAAATTTCCACAGTTTATTGTGATCCACACAGTCAAAGGCTTTGGCACAGTCAATAAAGCAGAAATAGATGTTTTTCTGGAACTCTCTTGCTTTTTCAATGATCCAGCGGATGTTGGCAATTTGATCTCTGGTTCCTCTGACTTTTCTAAAACTTTTTCTAAAACAAGCTTGAACATCTGGAAGTTCATGGTTCACATATTGCTGAAGCCTGGCTTGGAGAATTTTGAGCATTACTTTGCTAGCGTGTGAGATGAGTGCAATTGTGTGGTAGTTTGAGCATTCTTTGGCATTGTCTTTCTTTGGGATTGGAATGAAAACTGACCTTTTCCAGTCATGTGGCCATACTGCTGAGTTAATTTGCTGGCATATTGAGTGCAGCACTTTCACAGCATCATCTTTTAGGATTTGAAATAGCTCAACTGGAATTCCATCACCTCCACTAGCTTTGTTGGTAGTGAAGCTTCCTAAGGCCCACTTGACTTTGCATTCAAGTATGTCTGGCTCTAGGTGAGTGATCACATCATTATGATTATCTGGGTCATGAAGATCTTTTTTGTACAGTTCTTCTGTGTTTTCTTGCCCCCTCTTCTTAATATCTTCTGCTTCTATTAGGTCCATACCATTCTGTCCTTTACTGAGCCCATCATTGCATGAAATGTTCCCTTGGTATCTCTAATTTTGTTGAAGAGACCTCCGGTCTTTTCCATTCTATTGTTTTCCTTTATTTCTTTGCATTGATCCCTGAGGAAGGCTTTCTTATCTTTCCTTGCTATTCTTTGGAACTCTGCATTCAAATAGGTATATCTTTCCTTTTCTCCTTTGCCTCTAGCTTCTCTTCTTTTCTCAACTATTTGTAAGGCCATGTCAGACAACCATTTTGCCTTTTTGCATTTCTTTCCCATGGGGATGGTCTTGATCCCTGCCTCCTGTACCGTGTCATGAACCTCTGTCCATAGTTCATCAAGCATTCTATCAGATCTAGTCCCTTAAATCTATTTGTCACTTCCACTATATAATTATAAGGGATTTGATTTAGGTCATATCTGAATGGTCTAATGGTTTTCCCTACTTTCTTCAATTTAAGTCTGAATTTGGCAATAAGGAATTCATGATCTGAGCCAGAGTCAGCTCCCAGTCTTGTTTTTGCTGACTGTATAGAGCTTCTCCATCTTTGGCTGCAAAGAATATAATCAATTTGATTTTGGTATTGACCATCTGGTGATGTCCATGTATAGAGTCTTCTCTTGTGTTCTTGGAAGAGAGTGTTTGCTATGATCAACGCATTCTTTTGGCAAAACTCTATTAATCTTTGATGTGCTTAGTTTTGCCTTCCAAGGCCAAATTTGCTTCTTATTCCAGGTGTTTCTTAACTTCCTACTTTTGCATTCCAGTCCCCTATAATGAAGAGGACATCTTTTTTGGGTGTTAGTTCTAGAAAGTCTTGTATGTCTTCATAGAACCGTTCAACTTCAGCTTCTTCAGCATTACTGGTTGGGGCATAGACTTGGATTACTGTGATATTTTAATAGTTTTCCTTGGAAATGAACAGAGATCATTCTGTTGTTTTTGAGATTGCATTCAAGTACTACATTTCGGATTGTTTTGGTGACTATGTTGGCTACTTCATTTCTTCTAAGGGATCCTTGCCTACAGTGGTAGATATAATGGTCATCTGAGTTAAATTCACCCATTCCAGTCCATTTTAGGTCACTGATTCCTAAAATGTCAATGTTCATTCTTGCCATCTCCTGTTTGATCACTTCCAATTTGCCTTGATTCGTGGACCTAACATTCCAGGTTCCTGTGCAATATTGCTCTTTACAGCATTGGACTTTACTTCCATCACCTGTCACATCCCCAACTGGGTGTTGTTTTTGCTTTGGCTCCATCCTTTCATTCTTTCTGGAGTTATTTCTCCACTAATCTCCAGTAGCATATTGGGCATCTACCAACCTGGGGAGTTCATCTTTCAGTGTCATATGTTTTTGCCTTTGCATACTGTTCACGGGGTTCTCAAGGCAAGAACACTGAAGTGGTTTGCCATTCCCTTTTCTAGTGGGCCACTGTTTGTCAGAACTCTCCGCCATGACCCATCTGTCTTGGGTGGCCTTACATGGCATGCCTCATAGTTTCAGTGAGTCAGACAAGGCTGTGTTCCATGTGATCAGATTGGTTAGTTTCCTGTGATTGTGGTTTTCAGTCCATCTGCCCTCTGATGGATGAGGTTGAAAGGCTTATGGAAGCGTCCTCATGGGAGAGACTGATTGAGGGGAAAGCTGGGTCTTGTTCTGATGGGCGGGGCCATGCTCAGTAAATCTTTAATCCAATTTTCTGTTGATGGGCAGGGCTGTGTTCCCTCCCTGTGTTTGACCGGAAGCCAAACTATGGTGGAGGTAATGAAGACAATGGCGACCTCCTTCCAAAGGTCCCATGATGCACTGCTGCACTCAGTGCCCCGACCCTGCAGCAGGCCACCACCGACCCACACCTCTACCAGAGACTCCTGGACACTGCGGGGGGCAGCTCCACACAGGGGGAGGACCTGTGCTTGGCAAATGGCCATTTCTTAGGCATGTAGCATTCTGTGTGGTCTTGCAGAACTCTACTTTTCAGGAGATTTAAGCAAGAGTAGAAAGTAGGAGCTGAGAGTCCAACTGTGGCGCTTCTTTTCCTCTTTACAGCATTCTTCCAGTAAGCATGAGCCAGTATTTGCAATAACATAGCCCGTACTGGCAAAATTGCATTTCTCTCTCTCCCTCTTTGCTCTCTTCCCCAAGTAGGTTATAAGCAACTGGAGGGGAGAGACCACCCTACCACTATCCTAGAAGTTCCAGCTGGCATCTCTCGTGCACTGGGTACCCCAAACTTGTTGAATAAATGCTATTTTTCCTTGATGCTGTATGTTTTCTTTTATCTCACTGTAAATGTGCCAAGCTTCCTTGCCAGAATTATTTGGAGTTGAAGGTGATGACACCACTTATTACAGACGTGCACCATCCATGAGCAATATATCCATCACCTGAGTCCTGGCTGAGAGGGCACTTCGTGGCCCCACAGTAAGGTTCACAGAGGAAATGCTGCTTTGACAGACTCAAAGTCATCTTCTGTCTTTTCTTTGAAAAGACGCCAAATGGTTTATGTTTCCCAGGATTCTGTTTAGGGTAGGAATATCTGGAAACTTGATAACCAAAAAATTATCACAAAAATAGGGATTTTTTTTTTTTTGGTTTTCTGTATATAAAAGTAAACCATCTTCATTGTAAAAGTTCTGCACTTCATAAGGAAGACATAGCCACTTGTGGTTATATTTGTTCTTCAATGCATGGGTGTGGTCATTATTTCACCCACTTGGAATTATGTTTTTTGTTCTGTCTTATAACCTGTGATTCACATTTAGCAACAGACTGTGACTATTTCACATGTGAATACATGTTCCTAACATAAATCTAAAAGGCAGAATACATGCCAGTCTAGCAGAGAGAAGAGACAAACTTCATTTAACCAGCCCTAGTTGGACATTTAGGTCATTTAAAGTTTTTTGCCATTATAAATAGCATTGTGATGAGCGACAAGGCATGTAATTATTTGCAATTGCCTTTGCATGCTCCCTTAGGAAGAGTTCTTAGAAGTGGAATTCCCTGGTCAAAGGTTGTGCCCAATTTAAAACATTTTATGAAATTGCATTTCAGAAAGATTGCACATATAATAACACTCATAAGTAGTGCATCAAAGTACCCATTTCCCCAATCCTCACCCACACTGGGCATTTGTGTTCTTTAATTTTTGTAGATTTGATGTCATAGAAATGATGTTTTGTTGTTCTTTTAATTTGCATTTCTTTGATTACAAGAGGTAGAACTTTTTTTACCACCACACATCACTGGCTCTCTGGTTTTCTTCTCTTGTGAATTGTCTGATGCCGGTCTTGGCCTATTTCTCTAAAGGAGTGCTTTTTTTTTTCCTATTAATTTTTAAGAGTCTTTTTATAGATGAATGATACACTCTTATTATATATTTTTGAGTGGTTACCTCTGTTTATTATTCATTTTATCTCTTGTATATAAAATTTGTGTGTTGAAAGCTATCATTTTTAAAGTCTCCTTCTGCTTATGTGTTCATTAACACTATCATTCCTCCCCTAAGTTCAGATATTTTCTGTGTTTTACTCTTTTTCTACAGTTTATTTTCACCTTTTACTTCAAAAAAACTCCTTTAGGAATTAATTTTAATGTTTTCTGAGAAAGATTTGACTTAATTTTTTCTAATTAGTCATTCAAACTTATCATTTATTAAGGCTTTATCCTGTGCTTTGAAATACACCTTCATCATAATGAATTTCTATACACATGCAGATGAGTTTTTAATTTTTGCCCATAGACTGGTCTGTTCTCTTGCCTCACTGTTTTAACTATTGTAGCTTTGGAGTTCATTTTATCAAGTTTCTTTCATACTAGCCCAAACATTTTCTGATTCTTCATCCTTATTTATTTCCTAGATTAATTTTGCAATCATTTTACAAGGGAAAAATCCTATTTGGAGTACAAATGGAATTAAATGTATAGTTTGGGCATGTTATCATATTTATGTTATTAACTTTCCCATACATGATAAGACTTGATAGTCTTCTTGTTTGACCCTCAATAGATTTTGTACTCAACTTTAAGCATTTTTATTAAAATCATTCTTTGGTATTCTAAGAAACAATATTAATTTTCTATACTTATTTCTGTCTCACTTTCTGACTTAGTCATAATAGTGATACAGCTCATTATCCTCTAATGCAGACAATCCACAAATAATATTTTTTCTCATCTCTTCCAAAATTTATTCCTGTTTTTTATTGAATTGACTAGAAAGGCATCAATGTTTCTGATTTTTAAAAATATCAGTTTATGATTTAACTACCAAGTATGTTAATATGTCTTTTTAGTATGCCAAGGAAATATCCTTTTATTTCTGTTTTATCTATCATTTTAAAGTCATTTACTGAAGTAAATACATTATTTTCTCTCTTGATATACTGATATGATTATTATTCATATTATATTATATATATCATATAATATGATATTATTATTACCAGCTTTTCTGGAATTAAAACATCCTTGCCTCCTGGAATAAGTGCTATTTGATTATTTGTTTTATATTTTGTTTAGATTTTTAAAGTTAATTCACAAGTTTTAATTTTTTTTCTTTTTTAATTCATAAGTTTTTATACAGAATGGTCTCTTACTATTTCTGCAAAGCCTTATTTGCGGTTGTCTCCTTTCTCCTTCCGAAAGTGATGTGTTTGCATTTTTCTATTTTATTAGTGTTTATATATCTAATTTCTGTTATTAAATTAGAACAACTAAGAAATGTAAAATTATCCAGAGAGTCAGTAGTCGTCCCTGCTCCTGCTTCTCCTCTCTTCCCCCTTTAAGTAACTGGATAATCAATATTGCTTCATGGTGGTGCAGCCTGTACCCTTGTCATATCCATATATTCATCTCTACCTATCCAGGACACACATTACATACTTCCTGATTCTGATATTTTTCTTACAGAGATGAGATTATGCTGTAACTTTATATTTGTAAGCTAATGATGTATTATGACTATCCCCTGGGCTAATAAATAATGCAAAACACAGTCTTTAAAATAACCCTTTAATATTCCACTGTGCTTTGTTATATAGGAGAGTTTATTTAAGCGTGTGTCTACTGGCGAGCATCAGGTTGTTGCCAGGTTTTTTTCTTTTTTTCAAACAAAGCTCCATAGTTACATGGATGAATATGCACGCTGGAATGTTTATTTTATAGAGAAAGTTTCCAGAAGTAAAAATGTCTGTTTAAAAGAAGATGTAAATTTCATATTGAATGGATAATGCTAGAGTACTTTCTGAAAGTTTTCAGTGAGTCGTTCCCGGGTTAGCATTGTGGGAGACTCCCTCCCCAGTGTCTCTGCTGTACCAAAGGTTACCCTCAGCTGTGATTTGGGCCAGTGTAGGGAGGAAGGACACGGCTGAGCGACTTCACTTTCACTTTTCACTTTCATGCATTGGAGAAGGAAATGGCAACCCACTCCAGTGTTCTTGCCTGGAGAATCCCAGGGACGGGGGAGCCTGGTGGGGAGGCGTCTGTGGGGTCGCACAGAGTCGGACACGACTGAAGCGACTTAGCAGCAGCAG
Organism: Bos javanicus; assembly: GCF_032452875.1. Classification (NCBI taxonomy): domain Eukaryota; kingdom Metazoa; phylum Chordata; class Mammalia; order Artiodactyla; family Bovidae; genus Bos; species Bos javanicus. Next base: position 47,914,734 of record NC_083893.1, on the reverse strand, counting down.
TAGGGAGGAAGGAAGAGGTTTGTCTCATTTTTCAGTGTATGTGGCCTTGATCACACGTTCACTAGTTATTTAACTTTTCTCTTCTGTTAATTGTTGACCCAGATGTTTGTCCATTTCCCTGTTTGCTCTTCACTCTTCTACTTACGAATTTGTGGAAGACTTTAGTATCTCAGGGATACTGATATTTGTCTGTCATATAGGTAAGTGAAGTGGTTAATCATCTGTATTTTTATTTTGTGGGTATTATTACTGGGCATGCTGTTTCAAAACTATTTCAAGGTGAAATTTACCACTCCTTTCCTTTCCTGCACCTGGTTCTGGTATCATATGGGACAGTTTTCCAGCCTATCTGCTATCCACGTACTATTTGCACTACAAAATGTAGTGCAGCATTTGGGACACTGATTTATTCATTTATTTATTCATTATCAGATGAAACCGACCAATGTGACCTACCCATCTCATAGCACTTTAAATTACATTTCAGATGAATTGTAATTTAAAAAAGTAAAAAATAGTCTTAATAAAGAACCAGACTTTGGAATTGTCATATAAATTTTTATGTGTTCTAATTCACTGATACCTGGTTTATTTAGAACACTAAGTGTTGGCTATGTTTTCTGGTTTCTAAGTTAAAGACTCAGTCATCAGTTTTTATTAATTGTTGCTTAGTAATTAAACCACTAGGCTATGAATTGCTCTTGGAATTGCTTCACAAATGGAAACTAACTTGGCCAGGTCATATATTTAGGTCCCAACTGTCCCCTCCTCTGACATCTGCAGATGCTGCTCCTGGCCTGGCATTTCTCATCCCAGAGGATGAGTCTGAGGCTGAGTTTCACTGCTCTCCTGTGCAGATCAACTTGGGGTTATCTTGCTGACAGCAGGGTGTTCTTTTCCCCTCTTCCTTGCAATTTTTCATCACGCGCTAAAGAATGTATAAATATGCCTTTCATCTATGGTTCTTTACATGAAAAACTGTGAACTTTCTCAATCAGCAAATCCAGATGCTTTTGGTTATGTTGTTTTACTTGTAGAAAGTAATGTAGTTGATAATTACACCTGTTCTTTGTAGGTTGGGAGGGGCAGGGAACAGAGCTCTTCTAGACTACCAGTTTGGTGTGTGTGTGTGTGTGTGTGTGTGTGTGTGTATGTGTGCACGCTTAGACTGTTTTATGTTCTCATTTCTCATGTCCTTCTTCAAAATTATCATTTTCTTTTCTTTGTCCTCTTCCTCTCCGCTGAAAAGAGAATCTCAAATTTGTTACAGCTCCTGTTGTTCACTGTCTGTAGCATGGATTTGAATCCTGTTGTTGCATTTTTAATCTTTTTTTGTCTCCCTTTCTTAACTGATTTCTCTCTCTCTGTTCATCTCTTCCTTTCATCTTCTTGTTTTCTGGCCTCTCTCCTTTTGATTGCCGTCGTTTCTCCTTGAAGATGGTGTGTGAGCTCTTTGAGCATGCTAAATAGTTCCAAGAGTTTACTTGAAGATGGAGTGTGAGCTCTTTGAGCATGCTAAATAGTTCCAAGAGTTTACTTCTGACATTGGCGTCACTTCACACCCAGCGTCTTCTTTCTCTGAGTTGACAACATTCACGTTGTCTTATTGTGTTGTCCTGTTGAAGTTGCCTCATGCTGTATTTTTTCCTTTTTATTCATTCTTGGAAAAAAAAGATAAAACAAAAGAAAAAAAGAGCTCCTGATCTCAGTGTTTTCGCTGCCTTGAGAAGTGAGTGGAGGCAGATAACTCTCTCCACTGGTGGTGGGAGGGGGTGTGCCCAGGGTTCAGAGTGGTTGCTGGCTATTGCAGACAGCACCTGGTGTACTTCTGACCTCTTGGCCCATCACTGTCTTCTTGAAAAGTGAAAGAAAGTGAAGTCGTTGAGTTGTGTCTGACCCTCTGTGACCCCATGGACTGTAGCCTACCAGGTTCCTCTGTCCATGGCATTTTCCAGGCAGGAGTAGTGGAGTGGGGTGCCATCACCTTCTCCAGGAGACCTGCCCGACCCAGGGATTGAACCCGGGTCTCCTGCATTATAGGCAGACACTTTCCCGTCTGAGCCAGCAGGGAAGTTCAAGTGTCTTCTTGGCTGCTGTGCAGAATGGACACAGTGTCTGAGGAAACCTGGCCCTTGGCTGGCAGGGCTGCTCAGTCTCGTCCTGCTCCTGCTGCTGGGTTTTATCTACCAGGGTAGCATGTGCACCCGGGTCCCACAGCCTCTGTCCTGCCATTTTGGGGGAATTCCCATCTTTCAGTCTCTATTGAAGAGCTGCCTGGCTTCTGGCTGGGGTTGTGCGTGGGCTCTTCCTCCCCTTTGTGCAGCTGCTCCCCCTTGAATCACAGTCTGGGTTGGCCATGAAACTCAGCCTGAAAGAGGGGGTTGTGATTCTTTATTTTTTATGTAGCGCTCCATTTGCATCACATTTTGTGGAGATTTGGCCCAGATTCTGCCATTAAGCTCTTAATCAATCTTAACTTTCAGTAGCAGTTTTGTGGTCTTAGTGTATTTTTAAATCACCTTGTATCTTCATAGGTATAAGTCATTTATTTAAGAAAGTTTTGGAAACTCATTGTGTACTAGTATATGGGAATAATATCTTTTCAAAACAGGATTAAAAATGAATCCAGGCTATATTGGGGCTGCTGGCTAAGCACCATTTTAAATCAGAAGAATAAAATAGTGGTATATTTAGAATACTTAGAATGCGACCTGGTATCGTGTGGTAGGTACAAAATATTCTTTCCTCCTCTCCTACCCAAGCCCTTTTGTGTTAATTTGAGGAAGGCAGACTGCACTCTTTTCACACGCTCACAACCGGAGAGTGGGAGACGGCACACTGCCCTCAGGCAGATAAAAACACGGGTGGCCGCGGCGAGGCCAGGGCACGTCTTCTGATTCCAACAGAAAGTCCATTTACAGGAGCAACCCCCTGATGTGACCACACTAAACTGACCAGTAAATCTGAAGCCTTCATGAAAAATAGCAATGATTTTTTTTTTTTTTTTGGTAAAGGGAGAGAGCAAACCAAAGGATTCTACTTATTAAATCTATTTTTATCGAAGTATAGTTGAATCACAAGATTCTAGGTTTTAACATCACAAAGTTTCCAAACAGCACAACCCAGGGTTAGTTTTGTCTAAATAACGAATGAGCGTACTCGTTGAAGGCGTAAGTGCTGGGAATAGAAAAGCAAGTAGGCCGGTTGTCAGCTGAAATGCGATAAGAGAATCCATGTTTTAAAGATACGGTGTTGTAGTTCTTAAAGGTAGCAGTTAGATAAAGAAAGGATGGAAGCAAGACCTGCTCCCTTTGGGATTCCGGATGACAATGTAACAGATGACTCCAGATGACAGTGTAAGAGGAGGAATGGAAAGAAATTATATTAACAAACTGTTGTTGATGGTTATAATAAGATTTAAGCAACCAAATAACCGAACCTGAAAGACCAACATATTTTTCAAGATGATTTAGAAGGATGCTAACGTGGAGGATGTCAAAAGCTGCAATTATGTCTGAACTCATCTCAGGAATGGATTCCTGGCATCAGATACACACAGTGTGTTATCACATGCCCTGATGAAGGCGTTTTAGTACACGGCCAAAATTGGACTCAACTCTTCGAAACCCATTATTGTCATTTAGATTCATTTCCTCCATATTGCTATTACCAATTTGAATTAGATTAGCAATTTTTTTTATAATGGAGATTAGCAGTTTTAAAAAATCCAATATACTTAAAAGGAACTATTTTTAGAGAGCTTGTCATTGTCTATAGGATAGATAACAGCACAAAGTAACAGAGAATATTTAGAAAGCTTAAAATATTTTAATCGTAGATATTAAGATTCAAAGACAAAAACGTTGAATCCTGGTTTCTGGCTAATTGCTTTTCCTTTCTAAAGTAGCTATAGAGGTGTATTCAATCTGTAACTACAGGAAAAGTGTGCGAAGCTTGCATTCTGTATGGGCCTTCAGTGAAAGCTGGGAAGATTCTTTTGTTCTTAAATCAGAAGCATTGCCCTGCTTTTTGATGAATCTTTGTTGTCATCAGCCTTGAAAATGACAAGAATTGTGAATTCGTGATATATTCTCAGGCTTTATGAAACTGTTTTAATTTATGAAATTAAATTTTATTAAATTCAATCTTCTAACCACATCGTTGTTGAAAATCGATTGTTCCGCTCTGGGTTTCTCATCCTTAGTTCCTGGACCGGTGACTCTCGAGGTCGGGGCTCTGGGTGTGGGATGTTTATCAGCATCCCTGGCCGCTGATTGGATGTCAATAGTGATACTTGGCTGTCCCCACCCAAGTGCCGCAACAGAAATGTCACCAGACAGACATCCCAGGATGTCAGCCCTGGTTGAAAACCACTGGAGTAGCTCAGTGGATTCTCCGTGGATTTACATTCACGGGCAAGTGTGTGAGTCCACCTTGGCTCCTGCTTGGGCACAAACGGCGCCCGAGGCTCACGTTCTCACTGCGTCCAGTGCCCTTACTGACGCTCTTGGCTTGCCTTGGAGTTTACCTACTTCACTAGTTTTCTTTCACTTTGTAGTATTTTTTTCTAACTTTTACTTGATGTAATTTCCAATTTATAGAGGAGAGGCAACAGTACAATGAACCCTCATTTACCCAGTTACTGATAGCTAATGTTTCCCCACTTTGAATTTTTCTTTTATTTCACACACACACACACACACACACATATACATACATATATACAAGTATGCAAACATATATAATTATTTTCCCAGATGAATTGAGAGTAAGTGGCATATGGCATGCACACTTTACTCCTAAATATTGTAAAGAAAATTTCTGAAGAACAAGAGGACTCTGTTACATCATAGCAATATAGTTATTAAAATGAGTAACTTTAACACAAGTGCATAGTCTGTTTGGAACCCTAGCCACTGTCCTCTGACCCCCTTCTGGAGTCACACCTCATTTCCCAGAAACAGTCTAAGAACTTGACTTTCACCTGGCTGTTTCCTCAGTTTTCTTTGTCTTCTTGACCTTGATATTTTTGAAGCATGTAGACCAGTTGTCTTGTAAAATGTCTCTCAATTTATGTTTGTCTGATGTTTTTTTCTTGCTTAAAATCAGTTTGCATTTTTGGCAGGAACGCCACGCCCATCCCCAAAGTACCTTGTATCAGTAGACATGTGAGGTTACTTTGTATCAATGTAGACAGTTGGCCTTCCTTACTTTCTAAGGGTGGTGTCTGCCAGATATCTCCACTGAAAATTTAGGGGTTTTTTTCCTGTTGGTAATAAATAATTTGGTGGAAGATATTTTGAGAGGATGTCTCTATTATCTTCCTCATCAAAATTTCATCGGTCAGTCTTTGCATCCACTGAGGACACACGCCTTAAACAATGATCACAATGACAGTGGCAAAACGGACATTTCCTACCACTTCTGTTGGGCAATCTGTAGTGAGCAAAAGCTGCTCTTTCTTTCCATTTATTTATTCATTAATTTACACCTGTACAGGCTCATCTTTCCCTGCTCCAGTCCTGGAATCAGCCATCTCTTGAAAGAGCCCTGGTTCCTTTAAGTGGAGAGAGCATTTAAACCCCCGATCTGGATGTTCAGTGTGTGTGTGTGTGTTAGTTGCTCAGTTGTGGCTGGCTCTTTGCAACCCCATGGACTTCAATTCACCAGGCTCCTCTGTCCATGGAATTCTCCAGGCAAGAATATTGGAGTGGGTTGCCATTCCCTTCTCCAGGGGTTCAGTGTGGTAACTGGTAATTTAAAATATACTCATGCAAGAGCTTGGGGAGCACTCCCACATAAATCATCGGGAAGAGAATTCAAGATTCAACGAATGAGGGAGAGGAGGTATTTTGGAAGTTGGTCCTCTCTTGGATTTGCTTGATGAATGGCCTCATGCAAATCCATTCCCTTCAGAGGTTCATTTGCAAGCTCATGGTGATCTGGAGATGCTGGTTGTGCCCGCGTCTCTCAAGAGTTGACTTGGAAAGAGTTTGACCAGGGAGCTTCAGCCCCTTGGTGCTTGGAGAAGTATCACACTGGACTCCCCCTCTGTGCTGCTGAAAGGAGGGGCTCCGTGGGGGCAGCAGAAATGACAAAGTGCCAGGGCAGCTGGAACCTCCACCCAGGCCTGGAGCCCTTTGGACTTGGCAAGGTGATTGACTTCTTGCGGGGCTCAGAGCATGGAGGGGAGGGGCTCAGTAGGAGCGCGCCTCACTAATTGCATTACGATCGCATGAGATGGTGCAAGGTTTCCTATGAACTCTTGGCTTGAGAACAGCTGGTGAGCTTTGGGAGCAGTTGGAAGCAGGAGAGGAAAAAATGACAATCACCTGAAGAGTGAGCTCCGTGGCGAAGCCAGAGCATGTGTGCTTGCACCGGCACTCTGACTTCGACTGAGGTGTATGCTCTGTGAAAGAGTCTCCCCGGTTAAAACGTGGGCAGCTTCCAGGAGGCATCTTCTCCTCCTTTTGTCTGCTTTTGATTGCAATAGGTTGGGAAACTGGCAACCAGCTTGGTTTTGTTCTGAATATTTTTGGCTGGGACCCTAAGCCATTTCTTTCTTCTAAGTGATTTGAACTTGAACCAATAATCAGGTACTTCATCAAGATAATTCATTAAGCCCAAATCACAATAAAATTATGAAGTTTTTGAAGCTGGCTTTAAAAAAAAATCTGTTTCTTTATTTGACTGTGCTGAGTCTTAGTTGCGGCATACAGGATCTCCTGTCTTTGTTGCGGCAAGGCACGTGGTGTCTTTAACTGGGGCACACAAACTCTTAGTTGCAGGAAGTGGGATCTAGTTCCCTGCCCAGGGATCAAACCCAGACCTCTGCATTGAGAGTGCAGAGTCCCAGCCACTGGGCCAGCACAGCTGACTTTTGCTCTGATCATTAGACTGACTACTTACAAATGCCTGAACTAATAGATACTTGCCTCTTGGTCCTGGGTCCCCTTGTCACACACCTTCTTAGTCATTTCAGACTACACTCACATTGTCCCTTTAACCAGCAGTCCTGGAGTTTCTAAATAGGAGTTTGATTCACTTTGACTCAAGACGACAAAGCTTTTCTCTTAGGCAGAGAGATTTTCCTATTACATCTCTATATAAATGTACATGGACGGACTCTTCCGGCGCTCTGGGAGAAGAGCTCAGTTTCACGGTGCACGTGGTGATGTGCTGGCCCTTCCCACGAGCCAGCGGGACTCTTAGAAGATCTTTGGCTCCAAGGAAAAGTCCAGAATGGTTGATCTCCTTAGATCCAGATGAACTTCTTATCTTCCTGATGTGCATAGTGCTGTGATAAATTCAATAATGGATCTAAGTTAGCTTATAATGTTAAATGCTTATATAAGATAAAAATTCAGTATTGACTCTGTCCTAAGGAAAAACTGAATACACTTGTTTTCAGATGACATTGATTACTTTGTGGATGGAAAAATATCTTAAGGTCTTGCGAATGAACCAGATGCACTCTTGTTGCATTTACAAACATTTTGGAAAAGAGAATAAAACTTCTGATAATCCTGAAAATAAGAAACAATAATTAAGTTGGTAAACTTTCAGATAAGCATCACTTTTATTGTTAATTTATTCATGTATTTAAAATAGTTAATCAGAAAAATATAATTAACATCCCGCGTCTCTACAGTGATGGCCCAGGGATAAAGAAAGATAAAAATAGCGATACTCTGTGATCTAAAGTGTGTACTATTAATATAAATGTGTTATTCACATAAAAGTTCCTGATTACTCTAAATTGATATTAACTCTTCAGCTGTGTCATAGCCAATTGAGTTAAAGAATTTTCTAGATGATCGATGTAGAAAGCAGTTATGTCTCAAAAAAGACAAAATGCCAGCAAAATAATTGCCTGATGGCAACTTACGTCTATTATTTCATTTGTATTTAATTAAATGCGGTCAAAACCATTGCTGGGACTATAGCTGGCCTTTGGAAATAATCTGGAATGTCTTTTACAAGCAAACCATTGCCAGTGATATTCCTGCTGGTATTTCTTTCGGGGGGACAACTTCATATTATGATTCAGCATGTCTCACTGACATGCTACAATGGCTGAAGTTGGACTCAAGCTCTTTTCTGGTCACTGGTCACCAGGTGGGCTTCCTGGATCATCTTCAGGCAGTTACCTAGTTGTAGCTCCGGGTTGGTATGGGCTTCCCGGGTGGCTCAATGTTAGAGAATCCACCTGTAAAGCAGGAGACCTGGGTTGGGAAGATCCCCTGGAGAAGGGAATGGCAACTGACTCCAGTGCACTTGCCTGGAGAATTCCATGGACACAGGAGCCTGGTGGGCTGCCATCCGTGGAGTTGCAAAGAATCAGACATGACTAAGGGACGAACACACACGGAGAAAATAGTAAGGCAGTATGAGGCAACAGGAAAGTAGGAAGGAGGATGAGATGAGAACAAAAGAGTTATCTCTACTGACCACAGAAAAGGTGACCAAAGTCAGAATATGCTGGTCACTTGAAAGATTTTTACCAGTATGGAAGAGTGAACATTTTCCTTTCGTGATCCATCATCACAGCACTGGAGGCGATTCCTACCTGCTCTTCCTTTCCTTCATGGACCACTCTTAACTGAGAGAGAAAATCTCACATCAGGAAGAGTAAGCCTATCTCCTGTACCAAACATCCCCAAGCTGTCAGTGGGTTAGCACAATAAGCGCGTCTTTCTTTCTCAGGGCTGAGGCAGTTGGTTGCCTGCTCCAAACTGCTCTGCCCCAAGTGGCAATTCAGGGACCCACGAGGCTCATGGGTTCTGCATATCATAGCTGCCTTAGTATCATCCATTGGCATAAGGGAAAAATGGGGACAGAAGTGAAAAGGAGAGGTAAGAGGAGGAGAAGAGTGGGTGGGGAAGGTACACTGCATTTTTAACTGCTTTGGTCTAAAGGTGACGAACCCCATGAGGCTCAGGTTCCATTGACCAGAACTACTTACCTGGCTATTCCAGTGGCAAAAGAACCTCATCACTTTAGAGAGATGATCATCTCTCCCAGAGATCATCATCATCATCGCACATGGATAGCGGTGATCGCCAACAGTCTCTGCCAGGGTGGTCACCCACAACTAATCATTTAGGGCTTTAGTACATTATGTGTTGTGCTCCAATCGCTTTGCTACTCCTTGAGCTTTCTCAGTGATGTATGAGAAGTAAACAAGCCACATATGAAAAATGATCAAAACAGGATCCTAAATCGTCTTTAAGTTGATGCAGAGTATCTAAAAACCTACTTAAATGGCAGATGGGTAAAAGCTGTTCTATTGAGATTGGAAACAAGACTGGGATGTCCGCTTTCACCACTTATATTTAACCCTGTATTGTTGTGTTCAGTCGCTCAGTTGTCTCCTACTCTTTGGACCCCAAGGACTGCAGCACACCAGGCTTCCCTGTCCTTCACCATCTTCTGGAGCTTGCTCAAATTCATGTCCATCCAAGCAGTGATGCCATCCAACCATCTCATCCTCTGTCATCCCCTTCTCCTCCTGCCTTCAATCCTTCCCAGCATCAGGGTCTTTTCAAATGAGTCAGTTCTTCGCATCAGGTGGCCAAAGGATCAGAGCTACAGCTTCAGCATCAGTCCTCTTAATGAATATTCAGGACTGATTTCCTTTAGGATGGACTGGTTGAATCTCCTTGCAGTCCAAGGGACCCTCAAGAGTCTTCTCCAACACCTCAGTTCAAAAGCATCAATTATTTAGCGGTCAGCTTTCTTTATGGTTCAACTCTCACATCCATACGTGACTACTGGTAAAACCATAGCTTTGATTAGATGGACCTTGGTCAGCAAGGATTGAAGGCAAAAGGAGAAGAGGGCAGTAGAGGATGAGATGGTTAGATAGCATAATTGACTCAATGGACATGAATCTGAGCAAGGTCTGGGAGATAGTGAAGGACAGGGAAGCCTGGTGTGCTGCAGTCCATGGAGTCTCAAAGAGTCTGACATGACTTAGTGACTGAACAATGAAAACAAGCAATCCATGATAGAAATAAGAGTTTTAAATGCATCAATTTGTGTAAGTTTTCAATGCTGGACCAAAAGTTATCGCAAACTTAGTAGCTTAAAGAAACAAAGATTTACCATGTCACACTTTCTGTGAGTCAGAGCCTGGTTATGACTCAGCTGGATTTTCAACAGACTTCAATCAAGGTGATAGCTGGGGCTGGGGTTTCTTCAGGTGACCCAGCTGGGCAAGGTCTACCCTCAAGCTCGCTCAACTCTTTGGCAGGATTCCTATCTTTGAGGCCGTAGAACTCATGGAGGTTTGCTTCTTCAAAGCCAGTAAGTGAGCAAGAGGGACGCTAGTTCTGCCAGCAAGAGGGAAGCTTCCTTGTGATGAGATTCGTAAGATGTAACGCACTCGTGAAAGCGAGGTTCTAACACCCCTGCCTCCTCTACTGGGCTTCCCTGGTAGCTCAGCTGGTAAAGAATACACCTGCAATGCCTACTCTATTGGTTAGAAATAAATTACCAGTCGTGCCCACATTCAAGTTGAGGGGATTATATAAAGGCTGAACCCCAGGAGGTGAGTATCAGGACACCTGCCTTAACGTTTGTCTGCCAAGTCATTAAACTGCATGGAAAACATCCACTGTTTAGGAATATGCATAAGAAAAGATGTGTAAGATGGCTACACAGAAATTAAAAGTCTTAAAAATCTGAAGAAGGCTTAAATAATTGAAGGGATATCAAGACTCAATATCTTAAAGATGTCCATCTGCCTCCACCCTCTGATCTATAGATTCAATATAATCATACAAAGTTCCAGTAGCATTTTAATGTATTTTAATAAATAAAGCAATTTTAAAATTTAATATTAAAATGCAGAAGACCAGGAATAAGAAAAGTTAATTGTATTTTTATATTCTAAGAACAACCAAAACTGTAGTTCTATACTGTAGCATTAAAAAATGGAAAATAGAGCCTAGAGATCATCATACTAAGTAAGTTAGAAAGAGAAACACCATATGATATCGCCTATATGTGGAATCTAAAAAAAATGATACAAATGAACTTACGAAACAAAAGCAGACTCACTGACTAACCAAAACAAACTATGGTTATGGAAAGGGGAAAAGAGGTAGGGATAAATCAGAGCTTGGGATTCACAGATACACACCACGATATGTAAAGAGTAATAGATAAATGATAAGGTCCTACTTATAACACAGAGAGCTATATTCAATATCCTGTAGTAAACCATCATGGAAAACAATATAAAAAACATAAATATAAAGAGAATATATATATATATATTTATATATATATATATATGTATGTATGCATAACTTAATTGGAGCCTCCCTGGTGGTTCAGATGGTAAAGAATCTGCCTGCAATGTAGGAGACCCAGGTTTGAATCACTTTGCTGAATGACTTTGTTGTACACTAGACTGACAAACCCTTGCAAATCAACCATACTTCAATTAACCGACTTCAGTTAACCTCGGGGTTGTGTGGGCCAGGCTTCCCCCTTCTCAGGCTGGGGGAAGAGACACAGCAGACACAGGTCTGGGGTCACCAGTCCATTGTGACTTCCTCCTTGGCTCTGCTTACCGTGAGCAGATTGTGTGTGCTCCAACTTCAGGCTCCCCACGCACTCCACCAACTCCGCCGGGCAAGGTAGGCCAAGAAACCCCATGCCTTCCCCTCTGTGTCCATTAGCAGGACTTTCCAGGCAGAAAGGGCATCCCTGGTGGCTCAGCAGTAAGGAACCTGCCTGTGATGAAGAGGATGCAGGAGACACCGCAGGTTTGATTCCTGGGTTGAGAAGGTCCCCTGGAGGAGGCCTTGGCAACCCACTCCAGTATTCTTGCCTGGATAATCCCATGAACAAACCAGCCTGGCGGGCTTCAGTCCATAGCGTCACAGAGAATCAGGCATGACTGAAGCAACTGAGCACTTCCAGGCAGGAAATTAGCTGGAACCTGAGAGTAGCTGACAGCCAGCATCGACGAGTAACACTGGATGTGCAGCAGGGCAGCCTGGGAGGGTTCTGATACTCATCATTGCTGCTGTCTGCTCAGGTGTTGCTCAGTCACAGGCTTTGTGACCCTATGGACTGTAGCCCTCCAGGCTCCTCTGTCCATGGGATTCTCCAGGAAAGAATACTGGAGTGGGTTGCTATACCCTCCTCCAGGGGATCTTCCTGACCCAGAGATCAAACCCACATCTCCTGACTTTCTTGCATCGCAGGTGGATTCTCTATCACTGAACCACCGGGGAAGCCCCAGAGTTGCTGAACTGACCCCTTTAACACCATTCTTGTAAAATTTTGAGAACTACCTGTGTCACTGATGACATGGATGTAATCATAGAAGTAATATTAACAATAACAAACTTGGATTCAGCCCTTACTACAGGAGATGACGATTCTACATGCCTTTAGTGAGTGAATTCTCTCATCTTACAATAGCCCTGTAAGGCAGGGACTAACAGTATCTCCCTTTATGCCAAAGGAAATGGGCTTCTGAGAGGTGGGTAAGCTGTGAAGATCACACACTTTCTGGCAGTAAAGGAGGCCCGCAGAAAATAGAATTCATCCGCTCTAAGGAGGTGATGTCTCCTAGGCTGGCTACTCCACTTCTTGCTTTGAAGGCGAGGGGGGGGGGTGGGTTTGAGCAGGTGAGTCCCATGTCCCTCCAACTCTGCTGCCCTTGGCCTGAACTAGCAGGACTCTCATGGAAGAAGAACCCCTTGCTCTTAGGATTGCAGTTCCTGGGCGAGGCTGGCCTCTGATGAATTAGGTTGTTTTCTGTGACTCTTCAAGTTTAGCTTGAGGGTCCAAGCTCCTTGGTGAATGCATGAATTTGAAACCACTTGGAAGTTTTCTGCCCCATGTACGTGGTCCTTCTTTGGACTTCAGGAAGGGGATGGAAGTAGTGCCCCTCACTCTGCCAGAGACGTGGTTTCAGAACATTTTTCTTCTAAGAGAACTAAATAAAACCCCAGAAGGAATGGAAAGAGTCAGGAAAAAGAAAACAGAAGAAATGGATGACAGAATGTTTTCATCACTGTTTGAGGATAATTTAAACATACTAGAGAACCTCGGATTTCACTGCATTACAACTACTGTGCATGGGCACCCTTGATCCTGAACCTGACACCTGATCAGAAAAACATTTACTTCTGCTTTATTGACTACGTCAAAGGCTTTGATTGTGTGGATCACAACAAATTGTGGAAAATTCTTCAAGAAATGGGAATACCAGACCACCTGACCTGACTCTTGAGAAATCTGTATGCAGGTCAAGAAGTAACAGTTAGAACTGGACATGGAACAATAGACTTGTTCCAAATAGGAAAAGGAGTACTCAAGGCTATATATTGTCACCCTGTTTATTTAACTAATATGCAGAGTACATCATGCAAAAGGTCAGGCTAGATGGAACACAAGCTGGAATCAAGATTGCTGGGAGAAATATCAATAACCTCAGACATGTAGATGATACCACCCTTATGGCAGAGAGCTCAAAGAGGAACTAAAGATCCTCTTGATGAAAGTGAAAGAGGAGAGTGAAAAAGTTGGCTTAAAGCTTAATATTCAGAAAACTAAGATCATGGAACCTGGTCCCATCACTTCATGGCAAAGAGATGGGGAAACAATGGAAACAGTGAGAGACTTTATTTTGGGGGCTCCACAACTGCAGCCATGAAATTAAAAGACACTTGCTCCTTGGAAGAAAAGCTATGACCAACCTAGACAGCATATTAAAAAACAGAGACATTATTTTGCCAACAAAGTTCCATATAGTCAAAGCTATGGTTTTTCCAGTGGTCAGGTATGGATGTGAGAGTTGGACTATAAAGAAAGCTGAGCACCAAAGAATTGATGCTTTTGAACTGTGGTGTTGGATAAGACTCTTGAGAGTCCCCTGGACTGCAAGGTGATCCAACCAGTCCATCCTAAAGGAAATCAGTCCTGAATAATCATTGGAAGGACTGATGCTGAAGTTGAAACTGCAATACTCTGGTCACCTGATGGGAAGAACTGACTCATTTGAAAAGACCCTGATGCTGGGAAGGATTGAAGGCAAGAGGAGAAGGGGACAATAGAGGATGAGATGGCTGGATGGCACCACCAACTCGATGGGCATGAGTTTGAGCAAACTCTGGCAGTTGGTGATAGATAGGGAAGACTGGCGTGCTCCCATCCATGGGGTCACAAAAAGTTAGGCACGACTGAGAAACTGAACTGAAATGACACCTGATACAGAGGAAATTTCAAGCAACTGCGCCGAGGTCCCTCGCATCTTCTTCCTCCACGTTCATCTTAGATTTGTTTGCCGTGCTGTGTGCTAGTATTTTATGCGATACATTTTGCATAGAGTGTTCAGCACAACTTTACAATTTTAAAAAATGGAATAAAAATAAGTTAACATATCCATGTTCCTGGTTGAACACAGTGATGAACAGTGGTTTACCCGGGAGATGTCCCTCGTCACAATTTTTAGTGTAGCACCAACTGCTTGTGCATTAGTTCTCTGTGGACGGGGATCCATGGCACAAACACAAACGAAAGGTTCTCCCATTTCGGTTTCTTGTAAAGGTGTCACAGGTAAGTTGCCCTTGTCATGTCATCTGAAGGGGACATCTGGTATCTTCAGCTGTTTATGCAAGAGCAATGATATTTTTACCCCACTCCAGACACCCCTAACACATCCTGGTTATAAAAATTGTGTCTTCTCCTGTCATTCTAGTGTCTTCACATGGAGAAATTGAATTTTAATTTTTGCCCAATGTCTTGAACTTCTAGTGTTTGACTGTTCGTTTAAAAGTATCCATTAACACAGCAGAACGAACCCTGTTTTATTAACAGCAGGCCAAGGCTGAGCCTGTGGCAGGCTGTGGGGCCAGACCATGCCCAAATGATGATTCTGTGTCATCTCTCTAGGAGTGCACACCAAATTACTTTTCTCTGCCCACTAAGCTTTTAGCAACTGAGTATCTATGGCCTCCTGATTTTTAATGCAGCTAGTTCAAACCTTCATAATCTTTGCAAGTCATTTGTAATGTATTTATAGGAAACCTTCACTCCGTCATGTTCTGAATTTCCTGCTTAGGATGCAATGGCAAAAGTCATTAAACATTAGCAGTAATAGTATTTTCACTGTAATAAAGTGTTAATTACGTCCACATGTTAATAGAGTGAGGGGAGGGGGTTTTTGCTATTGTTACTCTGCCTAAAATAATTTCCATGTGATAATTTTCCAGGATATCAAAAATGGAATAATTATGCACTAATTAAGAAAGTAGGGCCTGCTCTCGGAGTTAAGACTGCATTAATTTTAATGTTTTTACAGTCCTTTAATTGGGGAAAGGGCTGTAAATTGGGAGCCGACGCACTGTTCCTCCTTAAGTAGGCCTGCCTTTGCAATCTGCCTCCTATAGACCGCAACCCAAGGTCAACACAAGTTTGCAAAATCCCTCTGCTCTTCATGGGGAATGTGTAGGTGGCGAAACGTGCATCGATCACTCTGACAAGCATTTAACTCTCCAAGAGCACGCGCGCTCGCTTCTTCAATTATTAATTGCATTAAATACATTTTCATATTGTGGACGGTTGGCTCCAAACTGCTCCGTGCTAGGGAGGTGCTGCCCCCGCAGTGGGGACCGCGCCCCTCCTGCGGCTTCGGAGGACTCAGGGACAGGTTGTAGGAGCCTGCAGAGGGGTGTGTCTGTTGATCCGGGCATGGCCCAAGGAAGTGACCTTGGTGGCCTTGGATAGTTTCCTCGTGGCAAAAATAAGCTGCAGCGGGCAGACTGGCTGGAGCACATGCAGCTCTGACTGTAAAAGCATGATTGTTGTTACTGTGTTCAGTCGCTCAGCCGTGTCCGACTCTGCAACGCCATGGACTGCAGCACGCCAGGCCTCCCTCTCCTTCACTATCTCCCAGAGTTTGCTCAAACTCATGTCCTTTGAGTCGGTGATGCCATCCAACCATCTCATTCTCTGCCATCCCCTTCTCCTTTTGCCTTCAATCTTTCCCAGCATCAGGGTCTTTTCCAATAAGTTTGCTCTTCATATCAGGTGGCCAAAGGATTAGAGCTTCAGCTTCAGCATCAGTCCTTCCAATGAATAAATATTCAGGGTTGATTTCCTTTAGAACTGACTGGTTTGATATCCTTGTAGTCCAAGGGACTCTCAAGAGTCTTATCCAGCACCACAGTTTGAAAGCATCAATTCTTGGGTGCTGAGCCCTCATGATGGCCCAACTCTCACATCCGTACATGACCACTCAGAGCGGCAGTCTGGGCTAGCATGCGGAGTGTAGGAGTGCCAGTGTTGCTGGTCTTTCTGGTCTCCAGAACCCAGGTCCTGAAAGGGATGCGGGCAGGGGGAGCAGGTAGGAGAGCGGGCTGGATGCCCTGACCATGACCCTCACACAAGTCGAGGCAGGGCTGCAGGCGTGGCTTGCCTTTTCACAGGCGCATCGTTAGCCTTCCTGAGGTGCTGTGTTGTATCTTCGTGAAAGCATTTTGTTTTCACGTTGCCATCTGACCAATGAAGTCCAAGAATGTGAGCGTGGACCATCTCAGTTTGCCCTTCTCTCTTATCACTAACGTGGAAAGACATTTCCTTGGTCCTCCGTGGATTCTGTGATGAGGACATCATTTAACTATGGTCAGATAGCTGAAATCCTAGGAGGCAGAGTCCCTAAAAAGACCTAGATGGTTGTGGGGCAATAGGAATCTCAGCAGAAGCGTTTGCCCTGGAACCTCATTGGTTGGGAGGCAGAAGGGAGATTGCAGTGAGGATACCAATGCCGTGGACAAGTCTGGAGCCCGGACAGTCTTTCCCCAGGGAGGAGGAAGCCGGTCCTTCCCCAGCAACATTTCACGGTAGTGACTTGCTGGTGGGGCTGGCCCCTGGTGCTGGCCTCCTAATGAACAGGCTTCCTTCATACAGCTCTTTGATTCTGGCCCCTGGGTCGTGTACTTGAGACTTACGTTTTCATCTGAGTCTTGTCTTGGAATGTCTGAAAATACATATCTGAGTGTGAAGTAGAACTTTTCCCTAAAATTCTGAATTTTAACAAAAATAGGACATTTGATTAACCAGATGACTGTCCTTCTCTGCCAAGTGGGCTGGATCACAGAGTTCTTACTGTGTATCTACAGCTGATATTTACACACTTTAAACTCTAGTTCGTGATGGCCTCCCACATTCCCTAATCAACTGCCTATGATGCTGTTACCTGGACTGCTCGTTTTGTGCTTAGATAACACAGTTCTACATAACAAGTCCTTGGAAGGTGCGGGTCAGGTGATAAGAACTACGACTATATTGTTTCCAGCATCCAAGCCAGCAGCCAAGCTGGCTTTCGCTGGCCTTCCAGCAGCCAAGACTGCATCATAAATGGTCAGTTGGGTAGATGAATAAGTAAATGAATATGGTAATAAAAATACACATGAAGACTGTCCTTCCTTCACAGAAAAAGAAAGACAGGTGTGTGCCTTTTCTTACTCTTAACAAAGAAAGCCACTTACAGCCAAGGGCTCTTGTTTGGTTTCAGAGTCAATGAAAAGAAAATAGAAAGTGGATATACTTAAGACAGGATGTGGTTTGGAGGTTGAGTGTCTGGGCTCTGAACTGACAGTTGACCTGAAGAATCTATTATTGGTTTCAATGCTTGTATTTGGAGTATGAGAGAAAGAGAGAATGAGAGAGAGGAGGGAGGGGGAGGGCGAGGCATGAAGATCACATAGTAAAAGCAAACGGTGGTGATTTACAAGAGCTGGACCGCACACCCCGGCTTCAGCTGGGCCATTAGTGAGAGTGCTGAGTGTCAGTGGACCTCTGGTGCACACGTTTGTTCAGTAATCGTCCTTGGTCTATGCCACTCTCTCACATCTGACCGTGTGTGGCCTCATTTTATGTGTGTGTGTATTAATAGCGGTGGACACCCATAAACTCCCTACTGACCACAGACCTGGAGCTCTGGGCCTGGGGCGATGGTTTGGCCCCTGTGTGACTCCCCCATCCTTAGTGTGGCTGTCCTGGTTTCCCTGGGGTCCGGGAATATGTATTAATGCTAATACTGTCCCTGGGACTCCTCGAGGGTCCAGTTTGGGTGGTGATACCTAGAACAGTACCCCCGCCTCTTGCTTGCTTTCTTCTGTTGCACTGTCCTCTTGAATGGCACGTTTATCCTCCCCTTGATTTTTTTTTTAAGGATTTCTCTCAATAATGCATTTTATACTGCATCCTGGATTGTTAAATTCACATTTTTCTGAAGCAGTAAGGAAAGGGAAATCAAAGAAGGGGAGCACTAGGGAGTGACTCTGTGCTGCCCTAAGAAGTGGGCTTCTGGTCGGAAGGGAGGATGTGGAGGTCAGAGTTCACCGGATGGACCATTTCACAGAGGGCTTCTCCATATTACGTGCCGAAGTGATAACTGATCATCGCTGCCCATGAAGAGCTATCAGGACAGACCTGGAAACGCTGGTCTGTGTGCCGATGCTTGCTCTGGAGCTGTGCATGGCTTCCTACTCCTATCTCCCCTCACCCCCCGCCCGCCCTACCTTTGGTGACTCGCATTGCTCAGTGCTGAAAGATGAATTGGGCTTTGGGTGGTGGCAGAGGTTATAGGGAGCTGGCGGTGCAGAAGGGCATATTAAATAGATGATGAGAAAAAGGCAATTAGAAACAGGAATGGGGAAGATCACTGGTGTGTCTTCTGCAAATCGCGGTCAGCAGGTGTGAATGCAGAGCCCCGGGGCCCCGTGTCAAACACGTGTATGTTCTCATTCTGGAAGCCCATTTGTTGCTTTGGTTCCTGAGGGAATCCCAAAGGGGAGACCCTGGAGCAGGAGTGGCTTCTGGGTGGGAAGGATTAGCGGTGACCTTGGCAGAACAGAACAGACCCCTTGCCCCCTGGGGCTGCCCAGAGGCCTTCCCAGTTGGCGCCTGTGGGTGTGGGAGCTGCAGCACATCGGCTCTCACTTGCTCCAGCTCAGCTCCGTCTGTGCCTTTTGTTGTGTGTCATCAACACCAGGAAGGTGGAGTGAATGATTTCCGCCAGGAGGGGATTCTTTCTGAAATTTGAAAGGTTTAGCGTAAGTTTCTGGGAGTAGCATTATCTGGAATTCTCTGATCATCTTTTGTAAGCATCCTTTACTGCACTTCATGTCCGTGTGGAGAGAAACGTCAGTGCCAGCACACTGCAGTGAGCTTTCACTGAGCGCTATTAGACGCTAGACTCTGGGACACAAAGCTGGCAAGGTCTAACCTGTTCTCCAATGCCCGCAGGTTGGTGGTGGAGACAAATTACTACAGGGACAGGGAAACATGGCTCCCAGCAGCACAGCCATGCTGCCAGCAGGCAGTGGTGAGTACACCCATCCTGTCTGGGGAGAGAGGTGAAAAGATATTAGCAAGCCCCTGCTGTTAGGATGGGAGGGTTGGGCCAGGAACTGAACCTTGCTCTCCATTTCTTTGTCCTTTAAGTGAACACTTGTGCTCCCCCATGTCCAAGGTGGCCTTCAGTCTAGTGTTCTCTGTGTCTTTAAAACTGCTAGCTCACAGCCTCCCAACCTCATGGCCTCCAAATTCCTAAATGGTCGGAAGCATGTATGTTGTGTGCTTGGGCACGTTTGTGGAGAGCTGACCCTTGTGTTTGCCTTGACTGCCTCCAAACCTGAACACAGATGGGATCGAGGGATCTTGGGAAAATATGGGCAGCTTCATTCTTGGGAGAGAGAGCTGGCCTGCTGGGGTTCAGTGGAGGCCACAGACACCATCTTTGCTTCCAGAAATGGTCAGTGACTTTGATTCACTGCACAAACCAGTCACCCTGGATGAGAGCCAGCCAGGATCCTCAGGCTGCAGCGAACTTGAAGATGCCAGCAGGGCACGGCACCGAGGATGTCTTGGATTCCTGCCCGCCCTGGTTAGTGAGAACCAGTCGGGAGTGCCTGAGGCCCCTGTTGGCAGGCCGTGAGTGCCTTTTTAAGAAAAGGCAAGCTGCCAACCACAATGAAATATGCAATTGTCCATCTGTTGCTCAAATTAAAAAAAAAATTTTTTTTCCTTCCATTGCCAAAAATTTCTCTAGCTGCTGTCCAGTGGTCTAACCTTGCATTTTGAGGGAGAGGGGTTAAATAGGTTCCTATGATTTGGGGAGCACAGTGGCTATGGCGGCAAGGACTTCTCTGGTGTGAAGAAGGAGGCAGGATTCTGGATCCATGCCAAGAACAACCCCATCCTCTTTTGAAAATAATCTGAGAACTTTCTAAATTGCCAACTGTTTCTTCTCAAACATTAACTGGAGTCTTAAGGGTTCATTTTCCATCTTTATTCAAATAAGGTTCCTGTTGTCTCTATAGACTCAAGGCATTCAAATATTGGACTTCCATGATGGCTCAGGTGGTAAAGAATCTGCCTGTAATTCGAGAGACCTGGGTTTGATCCCTGGGTGGAGAAGACCCCTTGGAGGAGGACATGCTAGTCTCTGTTGTCCCCTCCCACTAACTCCTTTTGAGTCAACCGTTTTCTTGTTTTCAGTAGGTGAATATTGAGCAATCTTAAAAACTGCAGAAGGAAGTCAGTCACATCAAGCAGAGGTTCAACTCTCTGGTCATTGATGATGTCCAGAAAAACATTGGTGGTTAAAAGTCAAGAGAAGGAGAGTAAGCTTCAAAGAAGCACCCCAGGCTTCCTGACGCCCCAGACTTAATGTGGAAGAAGGTGCCATAGTGGTTTGCAAGGACAGCTTCCAAGAGGGCTCTCCAAGGAAGGGAGGAATGAGCTCGAGACCCAGAAGGAGGGGCTATGACAAAGAATTCGCTTCCCTCCTGAGTTGCTCCTCCATTTATCAGCAGGAGGTCCCAGCTGGAGGCTCCAGGGATGGACTTTGAATGAACTAGGCAGGGGAGGGATGTCCAAAAAGAAAGCTGGGGTGATGGGGATTCCAGAGACACAGAAGGGAAACAGAGTTGAGGAAAGACCAACAGTGAGATGTTTCACTGAATCCCTCCCCGGTGTCCCAGTCTTAATCCATGAATATTATTTCCTTTGTTCTCATTTTTTATTTCCTCTCTTTTCTTTGAGACTATATACAATTCAACTCTCTCCTATATTGAGATTTTTCTCTCTCCCATTGGGCTACTCCCCATTGGGTAACACCTTTCTTATTCTCTCTTCTTCATAATTAAACTTTTTGGAAATTCATGTTTTTATTTACTGTCTCCACTTCTTCACTTTTCAGCCACAAATACTCTATACTTTACTGAATTTAATTATACTATCTAAGATTGCCAATCTAAGGGGGAATTTTGAGGTATTCTCTGACTTCTGTCAAGAAGTTAACATGCTTTAACATGTATTTTTTTTTCAAAATGAAACAGGTATAATACTCAACATTAAAGTAACACATACATGCTTACTTCAAAGAAATTCAAAACTCTGAAACAATGAACAAAAAGAAACTCTAATTTAAACTCATGAAATAACAATACACACACACGTGTATATATATATATACACAGAGAGAAAGAGAGATCAAGAACTGAGACCAAGACAGAGAGACACAGACATGGAGACACACGGAGACTGCAATACATATATTTTATGTTTTACAAGTTACATGTGGCCTTGGAGAGCTTCAAAAACAAATTGGAAAGTGCTTGCTTTCATTCTGTTCTCTAAGGGAGTTTGTGTGATATTGATGTTATTTCTTTTCTAAATGTTGGGAAGAATTCAATAGTGAAGTTTTCTCAGCCTTGACTTATTTTTGTGGAAAGGTTTTTAATGAAGAATTCAAATTTGATGAGTTGGTATAGGACTATTCTGATTTTCTATTTCTTCCTGTGTCAGTTTGGTAGGTTATATTTTGAAAATCATTTGTCCGTCAGTCTGTGCTTTCAAATCATTGGCATAAAGGTGTTCGTAATGACTCCTTATGTTGTTAATGTCTGTAGAATTTGTGATTTCCCCCTTCTGCATTCCCGATGCTGAATAATTTATATTTTCTTTCTCTTTCTTTGACTAATATTCCTAAAGGGCTTATATTTTTATTTTTCTTAAAATGTCAAATACATTTTATCTATTGAATGTTTGCTCTATATATTTCATTTATTTCTTCACTCATCTTTATCCTTTGCTTTCTTATACTTTCCTTAGGCTTAATTCACTGTTTTTATCTTCTTGAGCTGGATCCTCAGTGTTTGATTTTCAGCCTGTCTTCTTTCTTGTCTAATAGATAAATTCAGCATGTGCTTCCCACTCACCCTCTATTTTCCTCTTATGGCATAGACAGGTTGCTATTAAAAATATATTTTTGATGTCTCTCTTTCCACCAGATCCCAAATCTTGGGCTATATTTTCAGTTTTTCTTACTCTAAACATATAGGCATATATTGGGTACTTGATACTTGTTTGGGCATTGAGAAAACGAAAAATACATTAAAAAGTGTTATTGCTAGAGTTACTTCATTCTCAGTTTTTACTGACAGATTCAGAAATATTTTTAGCAACACATTGGAAACAAGTGTTTCTGTGTTTTCATTTAACTTTCATTATTGCAACCAAGTACTTTATTCACACCCATTGTATACGTGGCTTCTCTTGTTTCCGGTGTTTTGAGTTGTACTTTTTAGCTTTGTTGTGACTAATAGTGTTTCATAGATGAGGAATAAAAAACAAAGAATTGATGAAATATTTAACCAAAGTCCTCAACTAGGAAGTATAAGAGATTTTAAAATAGATCACAAGCTACTTAAGCTTACTCTTAACATCTTTTTGCCTTTCAGTGGTTCTGATGAGAAGTCTCAGTAACTTAAATCGATTCATGTAAGTAATAGTGAAGGACAGTCCAGTACTGCAGACTTTTTTTGGCTTGGTTTAGTGTGCAATAGAGTCTCATTTTAATAGGAACCATGGTTGCTGTGTAATGAGAGTCGGCCACTGTCATGGATATGAATCTACATCTGTACCTGTTATCTCATTTAATGATTTCAGGTTTGAAGAACAGGTAATTTTTAACCCTATTCTTCCAGTGAGGATACTGAGATCCTAAGATGTTAGGTAAGTGGCTGGGGCTGCTTAAACTGGAAGTGGCAGAGCAAGAGGTCACCGCAGCTCTGCTGTGTGACTTGGCCACGAGGTCCCCTTGGGTGACATTCTCTTATCCTGCCATTCAGTCCCGAGGGCGCCGATGATCTCAGGGGCCGCTACACTTCCTTATGCTGTTCAGATGCTTCTGCAAATCAGCGGCAGTGTGCTATGGCGGTGCCTGTGTTGATGATATTTGAGCAAGAAGAAGGAACAGAAGTCTCGCTGCTTGTTCTGAGGGGTAATCTCCCCGGGGCTGTGGACACCAGGATTTATTCTGCTGCCTCTCTGGCTGGCCTGGGATCTGTCAGTAATGAGGTGTTATGGTTTTGACTCCAAGATTTACCTAGATGAATGATGTTCCCCTTCAATGGTTAAAGTAATTTCTCTCCAACAGAGAAGGCTTAAAAAAAAAAAAAAAAAAAAGGGCAGTGGTTGTTTCTTCCTGAAGCATCTCAGCTTTGTAGTGAATCAAACCACCCTCCCTAATGGGAAACCTACAGCACAGATGGCTGGAATAGAGCCTCAAAGTTCTCAGCTGCCCCAGTGTGGAGCGTATGTGTTCACTGATGTCCACCGGCCAGCGGACATCTCGGGGGTCTAGTGTGTCTCATCGCTCATCAGACTTTGAGGTGCCTGAAAAATAGAAACCATGTGAAGGGATGTTTAATTTTTCCTAAGGGAGAAATGTCACGGTGCCCCAGGATGACGGAGTCACTTACCTGCAGTAGGAAAACTCAGGATCACCTTTAAGTAAACTGTAACGAGACAATGCCCAGTGGGGAAGACGCTCCGTGTCCACCGACGGGGGCTTGTCACACAAGGGTGCTTCTGAAGGATCTTCAAGTCCTTTGCCCTCTTTGCTAAGCCTGCTTATAAGGGCAAGTTACTCTTGTTCCCTTTTTGGAAAAGCATCTTTTCTAAGGTGGGTTATTATTTGTCCAGCTGTACCCTGAGCACTAATCCTTTAATGTAAAGAGTGATTAGGATGAGAAGTGAGGATGAAATGGGATTAAGGAATAAGGCTCATGACTTAATTATTAATAGTAAAACTATGAAGGGGATCAATAAGGCTGTGTGTATCATGATGAAAGTAAAAATATTGACACCTCTGCCCAGGTGCCACCTTATACAGTAGCTGTTACTGATTATGCAGGAGGGAAATCACCTTCTTTACTGACATGTCACAAATGGTCCCTGAAGTTTAACCGTACGTTTGAGGCCCAGAAATGCACATTTCTTAGTTCAAAGGGGGAAAGAAAAAAGAATGCCTGTGTTCAGCAGAGAGGAAAGAGGGGGTGGTACCGCAGGACAAAGCTCTAGAATTTCTCACTTTGTTGTTCAATATCTAGTTCAATAACCCTTCCATTACTGAGAACTTTCTGAGGCCAGAAAAGGCTGCTGTGACCGAAATGCCTTGATGAAGTCAGGATTTCAGTTGTTTCTCATCTGAGAAACCAGGACCACATCCTGGCCATGGAGCTCACCATTTCATGAGCCCAGCAACAGCCTGTGAGCCCAGGTGTCCAGGTCTCAGGGCAGGTGGAGTGAAGCCTACAACACAGAGCTGTTCTGTGCATCTTTCTAGGATTGTGAGCAGAGAACGGGGCACGGAGTGGCCGCCAGAAGCCAGAGGACCCTAGATCCTCTTGCACGAGGACTGCAACCTCTTCTCTTATGGTCAGAAGCGGTCAGGAAAAGCCCTAGCTGAGCCCTGGGCCCTTGGTCTTCTAGACCTGGCTTGATTTCTCTAATTGTCCATGTAATCTTCAGCTTAACTGCCTAAGTCCCATTTTCCTCATTGGTCAATTGGAGGGGTTTGGACTAGATAATCACTTTTATGACTTTAATATAATATAGTTCAATGCTTTTTAAAAAGTTCACACTTCACATAATTACAGCAGCCCTTGGAATGTTTAGTGGAAACGACTAAAAGGCTTTTAAAAATAGGCACTGCTAGGGTAGTTTGCAATCATCGACATTATTATAGGCAGAAATGAGACACACAGAAGAAGGGATTTGAGGTATTTTTCACTTAATAAATAAGAAATTCCCCATTTTAGCAGTCATATTCTAGCTATTGCAAATCTTATATGATGAAAGATCTAGTTATTGCATTGAGAACAAATTACCTACTTTCATGCTTTTAACATGTGACTAGAGCAACATGGCACCCCACTCCAGTACTCTTGCCTGGAGAATCCCATGGACGGAGGAGCCTGGTAGGCTGCAATCCATGGGGTCGCGAAGAGTCAGATACGACTGAGCGACTTCCCTTTCGCTTTTCACTTTCATGCATTGGAGAAGGAAATGGCAACCCACTCCAGTGTTCTTGCCTGGAGAATCCCAGGGACGGGGGAGCCTGGTGGGCTGCCGTCTGTGGGGTCGCACAGAGTCGGACACAACTGAAGCGACTTAGCAGCAGCAGCAGCAGCAGCAGAGCAACAAAGGGCTTTCCAGGTGATGTAGTGGTAAAGAACCCGCCCACCAATGCAGGAGACCTAAGAGATGTGGATTCCATCCCTGGGTCGGGAAGATCCCCTGGAGGAGAGCACGGCAACCCACTCCAGTACCCTTACCTGGAGAATCCCATAGACAGAGGAGCCTAGGGGGCTACGGTCACAAAGAATCAGACATGGCTGAAGCAACTTGGCACGCACACATACGAAAGAACAAATGCAAAGCTTTGTCATTTCTTACATGTCCATTGGGCATTGACTGTCCCCTGGTGGACATGGGGTCAATAAAATGCTTGGAGGAATTCCTGTCAGGGCTGGGTTCCCCCACCAGGGTTTGAACCTACAGTGAAGATATAAACTGGAAATTCACAAAAGAAGTTCAAATGATTAACTCACATGGGCCAGTGGACTAATTCACTGTGGAATACAAAAACGACAGTTCAGGCAAGGAGCAATGACCAGGTTGGTAATATTTTTTAGGTGTGGTAATACGGAGGGGTGGCCAGGCATTGTTTCCGGTTGAATTGTGAAAGATGTGTGGCAACAAAACCAAAACCAAAAATCAAAAAAAAAAAAAAAAAAAAAAAAACCAAACCAAAGCCAACAAAACAGACAAAAAAACGTGTGAAGTCCCAACCCCAGTATTTCAGAATTTGACCTTATTTGGAAGTAGGACGTTTACAGAGGCGACCAAGTTAAAATGAGGTCATTTGGGAGTGCTCTAATCCAATGTATGGAAAGAGAAATTTGGACCCAGAGAGCAAAAATGCACAGAGGAAAGGTGATGTGGAAACACACAAGGAGGAGATGGCCACGCTCAGGAGCTGGGGCTGTATTGTGACTTTCCTGTGACTCCTCGGAAGGGTTTCAGGTGTGGTGAGGAGAAGAGCAGGCTCGGATTAACCTTGGCATCTTGGCCAGCTTTCTGGAGAAAGGGTGGGAAGGTCAGGTATGGAAAGCACGGGGGAGGCTGCTGTAATTCAGGAGAGAGCTGACCGTGGCCAAGACTATGGGGTGGCTATGGACACGAGGACTGGGTCCACTCAGATGTGTGTCGGTAGGGAGAAGACTGCTCCACCCATTCTCATTCCCTGTACCAGCTATTTCATGGCTTTGTCGCTCTTAATCCGAGTATGTGTGCTTATCACTGGACCGGATTGCTCCCAAAACTAATAAGGACCTTAATAGCAAGGTTAGACGCCCGCGATCTTTTTTTTTTCCTTTCCCCTGCATAATATGACTTTTTCATATAAAATTAGAATTATAAGGTCAAATATATTTGAAAAAAGATGAATTAAGTACGTTGAGAGAGGTATTTTTATTGTAGAATTTATAGAACCTTATATCTTCTGGTGGGCCTTGTGTTTAAGGAGGAAAGAGTATTTGACTTTTTTCCCCCCAACCAACTATCTCCTGGAACCATTGTTCTAAGGAACACAGAACAGGAAATGTCATTTTGCATCATCTTGGCTTCATGACCATGATCCACAATGATACTTCTGGAATGTGTCTTTCCCTCTGTTGGAGGAGCAATTAATTTGAATCATGGGGAAATATCATGAAGAGTCTAGCCATCCAAACACTGACGCTCCAGTGATCAGAGGGTTGTTTTACAACCATCTGCGGTTCCAGCGATCTTCGCACACCAGGGGTTCACTGTACGCCCAAGGCTTGAAATCAGTGGTCTAATTGCAGTTTGTGGGCTCGAGTCTGTGTAGGGTTGGGCAGGTGGGCGTCCATCCTGTGTTCTCTCTACTCAGCCATGGGTGAAAGCATAAACTTTTCAGGACATGCCAACTTGCTGTAACTCATCTCTTTTCAATGGGATTTTTGATGGGCTGTCAGGAAAGAAGTGTCCTGTTTCCTGAAGAACTGAGTGAAGTATCTCTCCTGCCTTCTATTGAAAGGAACAATACTTGGTGATCGCAGATACCCGCTGTTGGGGCAAAGCACGAGAAAGTTAACAAAGACAGATTCCATTAAGATGAACAGAGGCGTTTTTCAACTTTTCTTTTCCCCCCACCCCCACCTCCCCGTTCCAATTCCTCTTTCGCCATTGCATTAATTAGAAATTTAGGTAAATGACATCACTGGCCCAATTTTTTATATCTGCCAGAAGAACAATTAGGCCATTAGAAGTAACAAATGGTTCGAACTCATGTTGCCTGTTGAAAATTTTCAAGCTACATTATTTCTGACAAGAAAAAAACAAATAATAGTTGTTTTGGCCAATTTTTACCACGAGCGGTGTCAGCTTCAGCAGATGCAGCTGAGCTCCGGCTCGCTCCCCATCGTCATGGCTCATTAGAGTCTGCTGACTCTGGTGGGTTCCCATTCCTTTAGGTAAACAGTTATTTACATGAACTGCGACATTTTTCTTCGGTGACAATTTCTAATTGTTCAGGCAACCAAGGGTGATATATTAAACCCTCAGAAAAAGGCTTTACCTGTGAAACAGATTACTTGAAATTAACTATCCTTTCAAAAGAAAGGCAAAATTTCAAGATGGACAAATTAGACCCTTCTCAGGCACATATGGTAATTGTTTCCAGCACGTTCCCACTGGTACCCACCCCACTGAACAATTCTTCATGACGGAGTGGAGACTTCCTGGCTCATCTGGGGGTCCTTTCTGTGCCAGCATTTGCCCGCAACATGCTCAGAAGGGATCTCGCTCGGACTGAGAGTCGAGCGGCTCCCCCAGCATTTGTGGCTTCACTGACTCCATCGGCTTGGCTTCTGGAGTTTAACTCTTTCTGAGGCGAGGGTGGATGTGAGGCTCTCTGCACACCCTCCACCCCTCGATGCCTTTCCTCATGATCTCTGGCAACTTAAATGGCCATTGAGTATCTGTTAAAGCCCATCAGTTAGCCACGCCCATGGGTCCCCTGTGCTGAGTAGATTGATGTCCCCAGCCTTAAGCAGGGACAGGAAGGGTCAGGTGAAATTAATCACCAGCATGTGAGTCTGGGATGTTTGCGCTGCTTGGGGTCCTGGGTTCAGTACACTGAGAGTAGCATATTAAAAACCAAGGTTAAATCCCTGCTGGTATGGGTTGAATAGTGTCCCCCCGCCCCTGCAAATTTTAAGTCCTTCCTGGAACCTCAGGATGTGACCTTCCTTATTTGGTAAAAGTGTTTTTTCTTTTTCTTTTGGCCATACCACCAAAACTGGGCAGTGGGAACCCCAACTCCTAACCACCGGACGGCCGGGGAAGCCCCAGCAGCGTCATTCCGGATGCAACTAGTTGAGATGAGATCATATGAATCAGAACGGGCCCAATATCAACATGATCTGTGTCAGACACACAGAGGGGCGCACAGGAAAAACGTCCAAAGAGGTGGACGCCAAGACTCTTGGAGTGATGCGTCCACAAGCCAAGGAATCCAGGAACGAGGCACGGAACCTATTCTCCTCCTGAGCCTCCAGGAGGGGCCAAGCCCGCCAACACCTGGATCTCAGGCTTCTGGCTTCGGAGCTGTACCAGAGTCAATTTCTCGTTTTACTCCACCTGGTCTCTGGCACTTTGTTATGACTGCGCTAGGAAATCGACACACAGGCTTTAAACGGGGCTCCAGCAGTGAGCAGCTTCCTTTGGGCATGTGCTGTGGAAGATTATAACTTCCCCTGGATTTTCAGTCCCTCCAAATCCGTCTTTCCCCATGTGTCACTCTTCAATAGCCTTCTGTGTAGCATCATTTAAGTGAATTTTTAAAAGTCCCATGCAGAGCAAACATTTAAAACATGCAAGCTTTTCTTTTCTTAAAAAAAAAAAAAAATTGAAGTAAGCTTTCAATGTAGTTGGGACAATTAAATGAGCATCAGTTTTCTGCTCCTTTATGAGAAACACCAGTGAATCAAGTGATGAGTGAAAAAGGATATGCCTTTCAACATGCATTCTTGCTTCCCTTTGACACAGGCTGGCAAAACCTCAGTCACCTTCCACTTGCCTCTTTGCTGTGTCATCGATAACCAGACCTGCCCTGGGGGCGGGGGCTGCTGGGGTCTTCTGCTGTCTCTGCTGATTAACACAGCCATCTTTGCCAGATCCTCACTCATTTTGCATGGAGTTGAAAAGCAGCATGTATAACTGTGCAACTTCCCAACCTACCTCTTACGTGCAGCAGCTGAGACTCTCCCTGTGAGCAGGCGAGTCTCTCTGTCTCTGCCCAGTTCACGTAAGAGTGAGAACGAGGCAATGAGGGCATTCCAATGCTGAACCTGCAGACTCTTCCAGAACAAGAGGTTCGCTTAGCCTTCTCTGACATCCTAGAGAGGAGATTTTGATGGCTTGGAGAGCCCAAGTAAGTTTCTCATGACCACATAGCCAAGAAGTAATGGAGCTGAGATCTGAACCTAGATTTTCCTTAATGCAGGTTCCAGACCTATGAGGATGATGCCTTGGGATCTCATAGTATTCATTGTATGCAAGAGTGAATCATCCGGAAGCAATCTATTCGTATCTCACATTTGGAGGACGCAGTAAAAAACACACAGGTTTATCCCAATGGATGCAGACAAGCCGTTTGATAAGATTTCACATTTGACCTTGGTGATGTTAACAAGAAGAAGGAGGAGGCCCCTTGAACATGGAAACATCAGCATGGCCAGGAAGGCCACCAGCCTCTCCCTCCAGGTCTCATCAGCTTTGTGCCTCCAGCTGTCAGGCATGACTCAGGGTGACCACCAGGATGTCTATGGGAAACGGTCATTTTGTAACTTTTATTAATATGAAATAAAAGAAAATCGACTCATCAATTACTGGAATAGAGGAGATAAATTAGCACTGTTTCCACTTGACAGATGGACTATTTGTGAACCTTAAAGGACATGACCCAAAACTATGAAGACAATTTTATCTAATTTTAGTTAATATTTAAAAGATTTTAACTAAAACTTAATTTTAAGCTAGTCAGTAGGTTTTTATTGACTACAAAACAATCAAAAACATATAAACCATATATTCCCAGACAAAGATATTATCTGCAATAGCAACAGAAATAGAAAATGTCTGCATAAAATTACAAAATGTCCTAGAGAAGTATTAAAAATTATAAAACTTTGCCAAGGGACAGAAAAAAACCTTAAATGAACATAAAGAATAATGTCCCTGTAAGAGAAGATTTAGTAGTGCAGATGTCAACTTTCGCCTAATTCATCTACAAGTTCAATGAATATCCAATTCTAGCCCCAGTGGGGTTTGGGTGGAACTTAACAAAATGTTGTTAAAGTTCATCTGGAAAAATAAATGGCTGAGAAGAGCCAAGGAAATTTTGAAAAATAAGAATAATGAGCGAGGACTTGACCTACTAGATATTAAAATACTAGAGTGATTAGAACAATGTGTTCCTGGTGAGGGGATAAATGGATCAATAGGACAGAAAAGAGGTTTCAGAAAGAGACATAAATAATTCACATGTAACAAAGATGACATTTTAGGGCAGCAAGGAAAGGATAGATTACTCAGTAAATACTTTGGAGCAAATAGGATATGGAATAGGAAAGTCAGATCCCTACTTTATAATTAGGCTAAAAATAAGTACCAGAAATATGAATATTTTAAGCTTTAGGAATGGATCTACATTAGAACCAAAACCAAAAAAATTCCGTGTAAAAGTTTATCTAATTTTTCTGTGGCAAAGGCTTTTGCAAGTGTGGAATCAAATGGAAAAACCAAGAAAGGAACGAAGATGAATCTGAATTTATAAAAACATACAAGTAAAAAAAAAGACAATGCTAAAAAATCATGAAGCAATTTTGCAACTTACATTGCAGTTCAAGTGCTAACATCTCTAATGTATAAGGGGCTCTTCAAATTATGAAGGAATAAACCAGAAATTCCTACTGTTAGGAATTTATCACTGTACACACAGAACGCCCTCTCTCTCTCTGTGTGTCTTTGTCTCTCTCTCATTCTCTTCCTGTCTTTCTCTGTCTCTTTATCACTCCACACCACACACACACACACATGAGTATTTTCAGCCTGGCACTATTAAAATAGCAAAAACAAATGTGTCCAGCACTAGGAGTCTAGTTACATAAATTACGGCACATGTATATGGTGGGGTACTGTATAGCCAGGAAAAAGGATACGGTTTGTGATTATTTGGGAAAATCTCTAATCCATGCTATAAAATATGAAGGCAAGGTAAGGGACTCTGTGGATATGTGTGTGTGTGTGTGGTGTGGGTGTGAGTGTAGGGTATGTGTGACAGGAATCAAAGAACACTGTTTTCAATGACTATATTTGAGGAGATGAACTAGGGTTGTTATAGAGATAGAAAGGAGGCATATGGTTGAATTTTCTAATCTTGTCCACGCATTTTTTAAAGTTCAATGGACATTATTGGAGAGAGATTATAAACAAGTTTAGTTTTCTTCTTTACACTTCTCTCTGGTTCTAAAAACCAACAAAAATGGATAAAAATTAAATTAAGAAAAAATTATGGAAAGAAAAACATGTGGAAGATTTTTAAGGGGTAATTAAATAAAAGGAAAGAAATATAAATGGGCAATAAGCATTAAATCTTTAAACTTGGTGTAATTAAATACAAATAAAAATGAAATATTATTTGACATAAAATTACATACGTAAATTTTTACTTAACAAAAATATTTTGATGATAATATATGATGTTGGGAACATACTGAGAAATGGGCATAGTTAAAGTATAGGGCAAAGCCTATCTGGTTAAAGATTTCACAGTATTTTAAATTCCACCTTAAGTTTTATCCTGTAGAAATAATCATGGATATTAATAAAGACTTGGCTTCAGAGATTTTTACTGCAGTGTTTTGGTGATAGGAAAAAAAGTGTAATCAGCTGTATGTTCACGGTACATTCATACCATGAAATACTAGGCAACCATTCAAAATCGTTGTGGAAAACAATTTGGTATAAATTATTTAGTGTAAAATGCAGACAATAAAACAGTCCAAATGGTTTGAGCCAAAATTTAATCTAAAAAGTGTGAATTCTCACAGCAAAATGTATCTAGGAAATGCACCAAAATATTTAAATGGATATTCCTAGACCGTGGGATTGTGGTGGATGTTGACTCTTCTTCCTCTGCTTGCCCATCCGTAAATCCCTGCCATCTATATTACCCCAGCCAGTTGCAGAGCGTGGACGTCTCATTCATCTTTTAAGCCAAACTTATTTGAACGCCTACTGTGTGCAGTGCTCCGCACAGCTCCTGCAGCTGGGAAGTTCACAGACGCGCTGGAAGGACACTGAGCGAAGGCACCTCCTGACTCCCACCAAGGACGAGAGGAGCACGGGGTCTGTCCTGGGAAAGATCATTCCTGGAGTCTCCCGAGTTCCCGTCTAAATCTCTGGGACAATCTCTAACGCTGTCAGATGCAAACCCCACCGGGCAGTGAATCTAGTGTGTGATTTCTCTCCCCACCCTCAGCCCATTCTGGAGGAAAGGGTTATCTCGTCACGGGATCTTACCTTATCTCAGCTTGAGGAGCAAGGCGCTCCTCGGGAGTTGGGATGGCCAACAGCAGTTGGGAGGGCCACAGGGCCGGGCTTGGCTGCCCTCCTGGGTGGGGCTGGGGAGAGCCCCAGGTGTGAGATCAGAGCCAACGCTATGATGCACCAAGAGCCATTCTCCAAGCCGTCAGTAATACTTTCATTATTTCCAGATTCCTCTGAAAGGCAGCCAAGGTCTGTCCAGATCTGCAGATAATACTGAGACTAGAGGGGCTGTCCCCCGACCCCCGGCTCCCCAGCACGACGCCTGGCACACGTGGGTGCTCTATGGAGATCTCTGAGCGTGGACTGAAGGAGCCTCCCCTCTAAGACCTCCCTACGCGGGCCCATCTCCTCCAGGGTAAGCTCTTCCCCCACGCCCCTCACTTTACTGTCAGTTTGCGGTTCCCAGGATGGGCTATCACCCCTGTGCTGCGTCATTTATGGCTCCATACTTACGGTTGCTCGAAGAGTCCCAATTGACTGGAGCTACTTCAGGCTTTGCGTTTCTGCGTGCATCTGTGTCCCATGCACCTGCGTGTAAACACAGTTACACAGCAACGTGATGCTCCCTGAAACGCCACGCTCTTTCTCCAAACGCACATGCTGTGGGCACACACACAGCAACAGACACAGACATACAGACACACATGCAGAGACACAGAGACACATGCACAGATGCACACGGACACACACACACAGACACAGACACACACATGCAGGTCCTTTAATTATTTCACAGCTCTAGAGTCTGTAAAACACACACCCAGTAAAGTAGCTTGTTGTAAGACTGGCAGCAGGTGCAGAGAACAGCCGGCCTATAGCGGCCTCCCGCCTCTTCCCGTTGGTGTCCCTTGAGGTCCAGACCACATGGGAGACCTCACAGTGTGCACGTGGCCCTTGGGTGACCGCTCAGCCGGCTCTCCAGGAGGACACCTGGAGCACGTGGCAGCCTTGGTCCCACTGTCTAGGCTTTCCCTGGGATTTCACCTCATTAAAGGCTCTAAGCAAGGCACTTGGAGAATGTGGCTCTAACATCTCAGAGCTGGTCAGCTTCCCCATCTAGTCTCCTCCTGCTGAATAACTGTGACCCGTTATAGTTTTTATTCTGTTGTTAATTTCACGCCTTATGCTAAGTCCATATTGAGTACTTAATCTTGTTAAGAAACATCCACAAAATATTTATTACTGGGAGACTTAATTCATAGCTAATTGCATCCCACTTTTTTCCTAAAAAAAACTTTTATTTTATGCCTTTTTGTGGAATAATTAAAAACATCATTTTCGTTTTGATCTTTGGGGGATTAAAACTATATTTAATCATGCTATGTTTTTTTATTATTATTTTTGTTCTTGTGTTACAGCAAATGTGCAGTGGTTTTTATCTCCTCTTTGTACTTGCAATAACATATTATTTGACCATGAATCACTTTAATGGATTGAAACATAAGCATGTGAATTGAAAAATAGATACATTAGTCAAATCAATAAATAAATATGAAAATATATTTCTACGATGAAAAACCATCTTGGCTACTGTGTCCTCCAACTTGGACAGAGAGAGCTGAAATATACGGCTGTAAAATATAGCTTGCCATGTCAACTAGCCAGTGCCTGCAGCCTAAAAGGAATTTTGAGCACTGGGTAAGTAGTATTTCATCAACAAAATCATAAAATAAAGACATTAAAATGAAGGGATGATGGAGTGCCAGAGGACGTTTGTAAAATCACCCTTCAGTCTGAGGCTGGAGTAGTTTAGTATTAGACATCGCATGCTTTCATATAAATTTGCTTACCGATAGCATGTAAAGCAAGCAGTGTTACCAGGCTGGCCCCGTAGCAAATATATTCCTACTATTTTTGCTGGACAAACTTTGCTTGCACTCAATGGTCCAGCTGGGGTAGAAATAAATAATTCATCTCTGGTCTAAAAAAGTATGACTACGACAATCTTCACCCAGAGTATTTGCCTTTGCTAATTAATGACTTAACATCATTCCTTTTAGCTATTCAAAAGCCAGCTACCCCGTTTTTATATACTCCTCCTCTTTATTGGATGAAATCCCCTATTACTCATAATCAATGTTCAATCTCTAATTTCATAAGATAATAAAATGGGCTGCAAGGATTATTAGTAGTTACATTGTGTAACTTATCAGTTATTTGTCAGATGAGTGTCGGAATATAATTAACATGCATTATTTTAACGAATACAACTGAGATATAAGGATTTTAAGTGACTTGCCTTTCTCAGAAACTAGGCACAAAATACAGTGAGGAGATCTGTATTTGCATTTATTTACATAACGGCATGCTTTTTTTTTTTCCATTGCACTTAGTATTAGTTAATATCTTTCAACTGCAAATTGCTGCAATTTGTTGTTTGATTGTATTTTTACATACATTAATGAGATCAAGCAGCATTAATTAAAATTTGTAGGTTCTATTGGATGGGGGCTAAAATTGGATGGATGAGTCGTATAGCTGTGAAATCAGGTAGAAACATTCTAGATTCAGAGCTGGAAGGTCTTCTAGTGTTTTTGTCATCCATGCCATTTCCAAGACTCCCTCAGAGAGAAAGGGAGTTTTCTCTGCTTCTCGCAGGCCCCACCTCTGGACCTCTGTGTCCTTCCGCCTTGGCCAGCAGTGAAGGTTGTGGGCAGAACTGAGCGCTGCAGGATGTGAACGTAAGGGATAAACTGTTAGATTTTACTCCTCTCTCTAGTTTAAAGCGGTGGACTCTTGTTTTTCCTGCTCTGTTGTCGTTCTTCAGTTGCCAAGTCACGTCTGACTCTTTGCAACCCCACGGATTGCAGCACACCAGGCATCTCTGTCTGTCACCATCTCCTGGAGTTTGCCCAAGTTCATGACCATTGAATCAGTGATGCCATCCAGCCATCTCATCCTTTGTTGCCCTCTTCTCCTGCAAAAAAGATTGCTGCCTTCAATCTTTCCCAGCATCAGGGTCTTTTCCAGTGAGCTGGCTGTTTGCTGCTCTAGGTCTATCCAAACTGCCATTGATAGTCAGCCTGGGAACCAAGCAAGACTCTCAGCTCAGATTGTGATTTATAATTTAGACTTTATTTTTTTCTTCTCCCACAAGGATTGCGACCTGTCCCAGGAGTTGGTCTCTGGAAAGCAGAGGCTGGGAGTCAGAGCTCATGTGGCATTAGAGGTGTCCAGCCTGGTCCTCCCTTGGCTGCTGGGGAGACAAGGTTGCTGTCTGAGAGGGAGCTGAACCTTGGGGGCTCTGAGATGGGATGCAGGTAGGAGTCCTGGGGCCCCGCTGGAAGCTTCAGCGGGCATCTCTCTTGCGTTATGTCGTCTGGGCTCCAGGAGCGTGGCTCTGGGAACCCACCAGAGAACCTTACAGTTCTGTCATCACACACTGTCCATTTTAGTAACTGGAGTGAGAGCAGAACCCCTGAAAGAGGAGGCAGGCTGGCTCTGCCCTCCTTGCCTGTCCAAAATCATCCCTGCTCCAGCAGAGGCAGGAACCCACGCAGCACTCATGACCATCTGGCAACCAGCACGGGGAAGAAATGCTTTTGGGGATGCTGGGCACATCTTACTGCCAAAGATCCAACTGTGCCAGTTTCCACGTGTACTTTGTATGAGACGTTTCATTCAGGGCGACTGGGATGACGCTGAGCTAGCTTTACCCCCTGCCCCCCGCTTTTTCTCGCGTGCATTCTCTGTCCAGTTGGTTTCGGTTACACTGTAGCCCACCCACACGCCCGGTGCAAAGACGGGTGAATGAAAGTCAGAGACGATTGAGGGCAATCGCGGTGACACCTCTGCGGACCATCTGCAAATGCCAGGGATGTGTTTGTGGAATACGCTAGCCATGATTTTGCAATCTGTAGTTCAAACTTTTTTCCTTTCAATTTTTTTTTTTTGGGGGGGGTGTGGGGGGCAGAGTATACAGAAACTCATTGAAATAAAAATTATTTTTCAATCACGGATATGTTGGTGCTATTTAAATGCCATACGGGGAATACTGTATGTACATGAACATTTAAAATAATGCCCGTAAAAACCGTAGTGACACATTGTGCGGACCACCCTGGGCTAGCCAGCTTCAGCCGATTTTGATCACAACACTGTTTCTAGGTCAAGGTCAGGCTTTATTTAATGTATCGACCTCAACATATTTTTGTCATTAAAGTTACTAATAAATGTGATTTAATTTTTCATGCAGTAAATTGTTTATTGTCCTGATGCTGTGTGCTTGGAGGAAATCTTAGGGTCATTTCTTATACAAAGCACCTTCCATTTACAAAAACGCCAGACTTATGGCTACAGCTGTATTTCTTGTGTCTGAGTCCTCATTCCCTGAGTGTGAAAACTTTATTGCTCATTATCTACTGGGCTGTGATGAAGTGACAGATGATTTATTGGGAGCCAAAAACTGTGTTTCCACGGTGAACATTTTTATCCTTTTGTGCTGCGGTCCTGCCGGCCTCCTCTAACTGCCGAGGCACAAGTGAACGCAGCTCCGGGCGGCAGGGGCTGGCCGGCTCCCTCATAAAGGCCCACATTTCAGATCGCACTCTGCTCCTAATTTGATTCAATTCCCCTTTGTTGCTTAAAAATTCAATTTGTTTAATTGAGCTGTTTGACAGTAAAATCTGAATTCCATGCATTTTAACCATTCATATTAAATTTCCCTCTGTATAGTACTTTTATTAATGTGCTTTACAGGCGGAGGCTTAATTTAAATTCGGTGACCTCACAAGCTTATAAAAAGATCCGAATTCTTTTTTTGCCCCTCAAACCTAAATTAAAATGAATCAATGCAAACCAAGGGTACAGTTGTGATTCCTGGGCTGCATTTAATGAGTCAGGGAGAGGAAAATGCTGAGGTATGGGAGTGTGGAGGGTGAAGGGGTGTGTGTGCCTCTTTTATACATGTATTTTCATATTTTAATGGATGACATAATATTGTGGCAGAAATGAAAGTCTAAATGACCTGCCTTTAACGGTTAAAAAAGCAACACTCTATTCTCCATTAAAAAGGTAGGTGAAGCATTGTAGGATGGATTCTACATTGTCTACTTTTTACAGGGTTACACATTTATTGACATTTAAAGAGCTGAACATCTTTTCCTTTAGGATTAATAAGATATCCAGAAACCAACATAAGATTTTTAAGGTTTACTAAACTTTAATCTGTAAAATTTAATAGCAATATCCGAGTCGTTATGTGTATGTAGAATGCCGTGTGCCTTTACAAACACTTTTGAGCAATGAATTATGTTACAAGAATGGGTTGGCTGTGTATCATTATGTCCAGGTAAATGCCAGAATGATGACATAATTGGTAGTTGGGAGTAAAATACAACCCCTGTAAAATGTTACTAAGGTAAATGTGGAAGGCTTGTAATTCATTATACATAAACATGACTTCTAGGTATTTATCATTTCGTGAAATATAGGCTAACTTGATCTCACCAGGCATTGTGTTTCTCTCGCCTTTGTTATTTCATTTAGATTGTGACCATGTTCTGCTTCAAGATCTCTAATTCCTTTTTATTCCACCCTTTTCCAGGGGACCCCAGTGAATTTTAAGTCTCTTTCCACACACTGGAGACCGAGTATTCTGTAAATGCTAAATCCTGAAAGCTGGCCTTAATAGGAAGGAGAGTCCACCAATTTCAGACAATGATAAATTTATGGCTTTGGATGAAAGGTCAGATGGCTACTTCAGGCCTCGAAACAGCCCAATTTCATAATACCCGACACCTTCAGAAAAGACATTTTTGCACCCTGGTGCCTGTTAGTTCCTGCTAAAGACGCAGAGTGATAGTTTGGGAGTCGGGAGGCCCATTTCCCACCTGTGCGCCGCCTTCCCGTCGCCCTGGGCGACTGTTTAACTTTTAACCCGCTTGTTCACACAGCCTACATGCATAAAAGTACGACGTACCACACAAGGAAGCGGGTCTGGTAACGTTGTTTTATGCCGTTTGCCAGAAGACACATTACTCCTGTGTTCAGACATTTTCTGCTGTCCCAAAGAAAGAAGTCATTTTCTCTAAATGGCCACTTGCGCTTTAAATTCATCTGGTTTCAGGCCATCTTGGCCCCTCAACATGAACAAGGCATCTCACTAAGATAAAGAAGGCTGTCAAAAATGCCATTGAAAAGGGCCTTTGTTTGCGTGTTCTTTTGGGGTCTTTGGTTTTATAATATCTCATCAAGCCCCTGCTCTGCCTTCCAGCCGCTGTCTAGTCCTGGGAGAGACGACTGCTTTCTAACGAGGAGGTATATCTCTCCCAAGGTCTTGACCACGGCCTGCAGATTAGCCTCAGCACCATTGGGGCTTCCCACTCTGCGTTCAGGCCGGGTGGCATTTTGGAGCGGATGTGGCAGGAAAGACATCTGATGCGGCAGCTGTGCAGCACATGGCGAGCCCTTGGCCCGCTGGTTAATTAATGGTACCAGAGAATAGTTAACGGAATCGTCTGGAATCAGCACTCTTTCCACTAATGGGGTCCATCTCTTCAAGCTTGGGGTAACTCCCCTGTGGAGATAGGACATGGAGACAGAGGAGCAGAGGAGAGGTTCCATAGAACCCCAACACAACTGGGGTGTCTCTAGGTCAGTGGGTGACACGCCTCAAGCATGTGTTTGGCCTGGAGGCTTCTGCGATCCACAGAAGCAATAGAAAAACACTAGCTTGTCTAACCTTGTTTATTCCTGCATTCCTTGCATGTATTTAATTTATCTATTTCTCTTCCTCAGATATTCCCCCAAAGGCGACCATCCCAATTTACAGAGTGACAAAGAACAGGATTAGATGGCTGAGATTTCCTCTATAAATATTCCTGAGTTGACAAGGGTATTTCATTCCATCTAGAAATTGAGAAACCTATAAGAAAAGACCTTAGGTTTTCTGGAGGGGATCATGCTCTTTAACTGAAAGAAAAGT
This sequence comes from Bos javanicus, assembly GCF_032452875.1. Lineage (NCBI taxonomy): Eukaryota > Metazoa > Chordata > Mammalia > Artiodactyla > Bovidae > Bos > Bos javanicus. Next base: position 47,874,788 of record NC_083893.1, on the reverse strand, counting down.
AGCAAACAGACCTTTGGTGTATGGGGGAAACGTGCTATTGAAGTTACCTTTTCCCTAGTAAAGTATGTTGGATAAAATTCAAGATGAAATAGCTGCCTACATCTGCTTTCATCTAAATAGTAAGCATTTTGAGGTCCCAATACCTGGGCAAAGGGGATGAAGATGATGGGGAAAGAGAAAAGAAAATTAAAAGATGTTTCCTAACTCTTCTTGTAGATCTTCCCTCAGGACCTTTATGCAGCAAAAAATCAGAACAGAGGATGCTAAAGAGTCAACAGTCAGGAATCTATTTTTTGTGTGGGAGTACCCACTCCAGTGTTCTTGCCTGGAGAATCCCAGGGATAGGGGAGCCTGGTGGGCTGCTGTCTATGGGGTCGCACAGAGTCAGACACGACTGAAGCGACTTAGCAGCAGCAGCAGCAGCAGCAGACGATTAACCGTAGAGAGACATGATTTTTTGGACTGTCCTGCCCACTCTCTACAGAGTGAAGAGGAGATAAGAAATCAGAGGCCTGTAACTTCGAGAAAATGGCCAGCTGAAAACTGACTTTGGGTTTTTAACCTTCTCGGTGAAAGCGTAAACCTAGGGTGACTGCACAAAATTCTGATTTTTTCTGCCACCATCTGAAGCATTGCTTTTCCTTTTGCTTTTCTCATGGTCTCATCTCTTCCTCCGCCAACTCCAGAAACAGCTTAGGGGACAAAATCGTGCTTTTCTCTGATTAACTCTGTGATGGTAAAGTGCTTGTCACACAGGGAAAGGTAGTGAGTGCCTTGACTTCTGCCTCACTTAACTCAAAAGACTGTGTTAAGATAAAGGAGTCAATTAATAATGCTAATGTCAACGTTTAATACGATTTCTAAATTGTTGATTCCATTTATTTGGACAGCACACAGCGTGAGGCAGCTCTATGATCACCTGTGTTAGCTGGCTGAGCCACAGTGGACTTGAAGGTAGGTTTGCAGGTGGGTGCTGGGGTAAGGTGATATGTGAGTTGAACCTTAAACTAAATATTTATATTGACAAAGAGAGAGGATAAAAGACATTCTAGCCTGAGAAGGTAACTGGGTTAGGGATGACCTCCTTTGGTTATTTGAGGTCAGAAGTGTGCAATGTTCTTCCTACATCATGAGAAACACAATCCAAATTTTAAAGTAAGGGCTCCTTGGGTTTGAGACCCCGTGATACCACATTCAAGTCCTAGTTTTGTGATTTCCTGGCCACGGGCCCCAGTGACACTCCATTCCGCTTAGAGAGATGAGATGTGCAGACGAGACCTGCTTCGTGGGGTGTGGTGTGGACTGACTGCCATGATGGAGCATCCCCTTGGCTTTCCATGTGAGTGCCTAACACAGTGAAGCTGGAATCTATCAGCATGCTTTGCTGTTGACTCTGACTCCATGGATCCACCACTAGAAACCGAGATCTTCCCAAAGTGCTGGATTTAGCCTGAGCACCACCAGAAAACTGGCTCAGGCACCAAATAATGCTAAACAATGGTGCCCAGACCTGGAGAGTAGGTTCTTTCTCCTCTTTAACTTTCAAAATAAATGCTTTTGTTATTTTGTAAAAATGGTAAATATTTATTACAAGGAATTAAGACTTTGATGGAGCTTCCCAGGTGGCACTAGCAGTAAAGAACCTGCTTGGCAATGCAGGAGACATAAGACATGTGAGTTTGATCCCTGGGTTGGGAAGATCCCCTGGAGGATGACACAGCAACCCACTTCAGTATTCTTGCCAGGAGAATCCCATGGACAGAAAAGCCTGGAGGGTTACAGTCCATGGGGTCACAGACATGACCAAAGTGACCTAGGAGTGCTTAATGTTTAGTGGACTTTTTTTTTTTAATATCCTTTCCTTTCTCACTTCAAAGGTGGCTGGGAAAAGGTAAGGGGGAATAGTTGTAAGAACTTGGAAGCTTTAATATGTTCAGTTTATGCATGAAAAAAAACTAGTATACATGAGAAGAGGAGAAGAGAAGCTAAAGGCAAAGGAGAAAAGGAAAGATACGCCGATTTGAATGCAGAGTTCCAAAGACCAGCAATGAGAGATCAGAAAGCCTTCTTAAGTGATCAGGGCAAAGAAATAGAGGAAAACAATAGAATGGGAAAGATTAGACATCTCTTCAAGAAAATTAGAGATACCAAAGGAAGATTTCATTCAGGGATGGGCACAATAAAGGACAGAAGTGGTATGGTCCCACTAGAAGCAGAAGATATTAAGAAGAGGTGGCAAGAATACACAGAAGAACTATACAAAAAAAGATCTTCATGACCCAGATACACGATGGTGTGATCACTCACTTAGAGCCAGACATCCTGGAATGCGAAGTCAAGTGGGCCTTGGGAAGTATCACTATGAACAAAGTTAGTGGAGGTGATGGAATTCCAGATGAGCTGTTTCAAATCTGAAAAGATGATGCTGTGAAAGTGCTGCACTCAATATGTCAGCAAATTTGGAAAACTCAGCAGTAGCCACAGCACTGGAAAATGTCAGTTTTCATTCCAATCCCAAAGAAAGGCAATGCTAAAGAATATTCAAACTACCACACAATTGCATTCATCTCACATATTAGCAAAGTAATGCTCAAAATTCTCTAAGCCAGGCCTCAACATTACATGAACCATGGAATTCCAGATGTTCAAGTTGGTTTTAGAAAAGGCAGAGGAACCAGAGATCAAATTGCCAACATCTGTTGGATTATTGAAAACGCAAGAGACTTCCAAAAAACATCTACTTCTGCTCTATTGACTATGTCAAAGTCTTTGTGTGGATTACAGCAAACTGTTAAAAATTCTCAGATGGGAACACCAGACCACGTGACCTGCCTCCCGAGAAACCTATATGCAGGTCATGAAGCAACAGTTAGAAGCTGACATGGAACAACAGACTGGTTCCAAATAGGAAAAGGAGCACGTCAAGGCTGTATATTGTCACCCTGCTTATTTAACTTCTATGCAGAGTACATCATGAGAAACGCTGGGCTGGAAGAAGCACAAGCTGGAATCAAGATTGCCAGGAGAAATATCAATAACCTCAGATATGCAGATGACACCACCCTTATGACAGAAAGTGAAGAAGAACTAAAGAGCCTCTTGATGAAAGTGAAAGAGGAGAGTGAAAAAGTTGGCTTAAAGCTCAACATTCAGAAAACGAAGATCATGGCATCTGGTCCCATCACTTCATGGCAAATAGATGGGGAAACAGTGGAAACAGTGAGAGGCTTTATTTTCTTGGGCTCCAAGATCACTGCAGATGGTGACTGCAGCCATGAAATTAAAAGATGCTTGCTCCTTGGGAGAAAAACTATGACCATCCTAGACAACATACTAAAAAGCAGAGACATTACTTTGCCAACAAAGGTCTGTCTAGTCAAAACTATGGTTTTTCCAGTGGTCGGGTATGGATGTGAGAGTTGTACTATAGTGTGGAGATTCCTTAAAAAAACTGGAAATAGAACTGCCTTATGATCCAGCAATCCCACTGCTGGGCATACACACTGAGGAAACCAGAAGGGAAAGAGACACGTGTACCCCAATGTTCATTGCAGCACTGTTTATAATAGCCAGGACATGGAAGCAACCTAGATGCCCATCAGCAGATGAATGGATAAAGAAAGCTGTGGTACATATACACAATGGAGTATTACTCAGCCATTAAAAAGAATACATTTGAATCAGTTCTAATGAGGTGGATGAAACTGGAACCTATTATACAGAGTGAAGTAAGCCAGAAAGAAAAACACCAATACAGTAGGAATTTAGAAAGATGGTAACAATAACCCTATGTACGAGACAGCAAAAGAGACACTGATGTATAGATCAGTCTTATGGACTCTATGGGAGAGGGAGAGGGTGGGGAGATTTGGGAGAATGGCATTGAAACATGTATAATATCATGTATGAAATGAGTCGCCAGTCCAGGTTCGATACACGATACTGGATGCTTGGGGCTGGTGCACTGGGACGACCCAGAGGGAGGGTATGGGGAGGGAGGAGGGAGGAGGGTTCAGGATGGGGAACACAGGTATACCTGTGGCGGATTCATTTCGATATTTGGCAAAACTAATACAATATTGTAAAGTTTAAAAATAAAATAAAATTAAAAAAAAAAAAAAAGAAAGCTGAGCACCGAAGAATTGATGCTTTTGAACTGTGGTGTTGGAGAAGACTCTTGAGAGTCCCTTGGACTGCAAGGAGATCCAACCAGTCAATCCTAAAGGAAATCAGTCCTGAATATTCATTGAAAGGAATAATGCTGAAGCTGAAACTCCAATACTTTGGCCACCTGATGCGAAGAACTGACTCATTGGAAATGCTGGGGAAGACTGAAGGTGTGAGGAGAAGGGGATGACAGAGGATGAGATGGTTGGATGGCATCACTGACCCAATGGACATGAGTTTGAGTAAGCTCCAGGAGTTGGTGATGGACAGGGAAGCCTGGCATGCTGCAGTCCATGGGGTCACAAAGAGTCAGACACGACTGAGGGACTGAACTGCACTGAACTGAGTATACATGTCTATCCTGCTGAAACTGGAGCCTATTATACAGAGTGAAGGAAGCCAGAAAGAAAAACACTAATACAGTATACTAATGCATATATATGGACTTTAGAACGATGGTAACGATAACCTTGTATGCGAGACAGCAAAAGAGACAAAGATGTATAGAACAATTTTTTGGACTCTGTGGGAGAGGGCGAGGGTGGGATGATTTGGGAGAATGGCACTGAAACATGCATATTACCATATGTGAAATGGATTGCCAGTCCAGGTTCGATGCATGAGACAGGGTGATCGGGGCTGGTGCACTGGGATGACCCAGAGGGATGGGATGGGGAGGGAGGTGGGAAGGGGGTTCAGAATGGGGAACACATGTACACCTGTGGTGGATTCATGTCAATGTATGGCAAAACCACTACAATATTGTAAAGTAATTAGCCTCCAATTAAAATAAATAAATTTATGTTAACAATTTTTTTGATGTGGATAATTTTTAGTCTTTATTGAATTTGTTACAATGTTGCTTTTGTTTTATGTTTTGGTTTTTTGGCCAGGAAGCATGTGGGATTCCAGCTGTCTGCCCAGGGACTGATCCCATACCTCTGCACTGGAAGGTGAGGTGTTAACCACTGGATCACCAGGGATGCCCCTCCTACCCAATTTTAGGAAATTATATCATTGCCTTAGCGTTTACCTTTACTGCTACATATCCTCTCACATTTGGTACTTATCTACTTTTAAAATGACATCTTTATTCCCCTGTAAAAAATGAGAAAATAGTGATGTTACATTAGTCTTAACCTACCCTTCCTCTTCACTACCCAAATGTTGACACTGTTTTTAGAGTGTTGAAATTCTACATGTCTGGGTTTCATCTTTTTGTCATCATTCTCACACTTGTCATGGTTTAATCTCCAGATCAGCAGCTTGGTCCTCGTCACCCATCCTTGGTCGGTCATCTCTCTGTTTACTTGCTGATGGACTGCTTTTGCTCTCCAGGTGTTTCTACTAGAAAGCCTTATAGAGACTATATTTCTTGACTCCCTGAATGTTTGTTTTCTTTAATACTTGAATTACAGTTTGGCCAGGTGCAACATTCTTGGGTTAACACTTTCTCTCCCTGAAGATTTGGTTAAGTGGACGGTTCTGAGAGCAAACCCATTCTTTTCCAGATCCTCAAAGGATTCTTCTCTTGGAAGATCAATACCTTTACTGGCATGTATCTTAGTATTGATCATTCCATATCATTTTTTTTTTCTTGGTCCACAGAGTACCCCTTCTATCTATTGATTCAACTTGTCTTATTTCTGGAAAGTTTTCTTAAATTATATCTCAAAGTTTTTGTTTTGTTTTTCCTTTTCTGTTCCAATTCTTCAGCTCTCTACTTCAGAAACACCATTTATGTGTTTGCTGGACACGTTTTTCTCTATCTTACCTACGTGTTATTTCCCCACTCCTGTTTCACACATGTTGTTTATTTCCATTATATTTGCTCCATGTCTCTTCCTGTCTTCCATGGGCTGAGTTGTCAGTAGATCTTTCTATGATGCTATCAGTCACGTGACCTTCATTTCTCTGATGGTTTTAGTTTTTCATCCACTATTCTTTTTATTTCTTCTTTTACGGTTGCCTCTCTCTGTATTTTCTGAACTCCTGTAGCTTCGCTCTGAGGTTTTACATTAAAGAAGTAATTATTTCGTTAAGTTTTTCATGGGGCTTGTTTGGCCCCAATATTCATCTGCTCCATGGAAACCTCTTTCTAGTGAGGGTTCTCTACTTACCATTTGTTTTCCTGTTAATTCCCTCCCCTTTCCAGTAATACTCTAAATGTGTTCTGTGCTTACTCATTTTTTGAAAAAAAGTATGACTCATCTTGGAATGGGGTGAATTGTTCATGGGCCAGCCCTTTGAAGGAGTTTGATGCTGGCAAGGGCCAAGCCAGTGTTCTGGGAGAGCTGATCTCTTCTTGATTATTAAAACAGTTCTTCACACAGTATATTGTTTTGGCACTTAGCTCTCCACAGCCAGTGTTTGTTCATTCTGCTCTATCTTTCTTGCTTCTCCATGGAACAAACAGAATCCAGGGGAGAATTCTTGACCAGCTGGTGTATTCAGTCCCTTGGCTCTGAACCCAGGGATCTTAGATTTCATCCCTCTTGGTATGTTGCCTGCTATATAGAATTATAACCTGAAAGATTTTCACAAGCTCCGTGGACACCAGATGAGACTAACAGTTAAATCAGTAGATTTGAGTGGATTAACCTCTGTCCTGTGAGTGGGCCTCATGTAATCTGTTGAGGTTCTGAGAGAAAAAAGACAGGTCCCTCTAGAAAGAGGAAAGCCAGCCTGTGGGCTTAAGCTGAAACCTCAGCTCTTCCTCCAGACTGTAGTCTACCCTGAGATTCTGAACTTGCCGACCTCTGCAATCGTATGAGCCATGTCCTCAAGACGAATGCCTCTCTATACGCATGCACACCTTGTTGGTTCTGTTTCTCTGGACAGCCCTGAATAATAGAGCATGTTTGAGATGATCAAGGATGTCACTGTGGGGATGGGGGTACCTAATGAGGAGGTAGACGGGCAGGAGACTGGACCCTAGAGGCCACCCAGAGCCCAATCACTGGGCTTTTCAGGCCAGGGAAGGAGCCTGGGAACATCTAAGTGTGACGGGTAGCAAAGCTGTGCTAGACTATTTGCAACACAGCTTCTGCACAGCCTGCCTCATTCATGCCTCTGGGCCTTCCCTCCCACGTGGCCTCAAGTTGGCCATGTGCCTTGATTTCCTCAAGGAGACGGTCGTGGGCAGTTCATAGATATGCAGCTTGTCCTGTCTTGCTGCTCTCTGATCCCCCCAGATCACCTGGAAAGAAGCCTAGGCTAGCCTCACAGAGGCTGTGTGACCCATGGGGCTGAGGAGAACCACACCAGCTCAGCCCCTGTCTTGAGATTTCCAATCTGACAGTTTCCACTCAGCTCAAGCCGGGTCCCCTGCTCATCATAGAGGTCAGCCGAGTGAGTCCTCACTGGAAGAACCACCCAAATGACGCCTGGAATCTTGAGTAACAGTACATGTTGGAGAAGCACTGCATTTTGGGCAGTTTACCATGCGGGAAAGGCTGATTCTCAGCAAACACAGAAGGAAGGGCAGCAGAGGGAGACAACATGGCCATTGGAGTAACCAGCTGCCTGCCGGCACCTTGGCACAGCGGCCATGGGGAGGAGGTGTGGGGTCGGGGGGGTGCGGGTGGCAGGGACTCATTCTGAGTGTTTTTTAAAAATTTACTTTATTGAAGTATAGTTGATTTACAATGTGGTGTTAATTTCTGCCGTACAGCATGGTGACCCAGTTATGCATGTATACATACATTCTTTCCCATTAGGGTTTATCACAGGATACTGAATATAGTTCCTTGTGCTGTACAGTAGGGCTTTGTTGTTTATCTGTCCTATATATAATAACTTGCATCTTGGTGCCATTGTTCAGTTGTTAAGTCGTGTCTGACTCTTTGTGACCCCATGGACCGCAGCACGCCAGGCTTCCCTGTCCTTCACTATCTACTGGAGTTTGCTCAAACTCACGTCCATCGAGTTGATGATGCCGTCCAACCAACTACCAGTCCCTCCCACCCCCAATGATTCTGAATGTGTTTGGAGTGGGATTTGCTGATGCTCATGAGACACAGATGTGATGTCGAAGGTTTGGGCCTGAGGAGTGATGTAACTGACTTTCTTTCATATAAAATGAAGGTTTCATGGACAAATAGCTTGTGGAAACCCTAGACTAGAGAGAGTTAAATGATTTATTTTACTGAGGAAGCTGTCCTGGTGTTTAACATGAGAGCCTGGGCCATCCATCTCCAAAAAGGCGCAGCACACACGGGCTCCTGCAGCACCATGCCTCCAGGGACAACCAGGGGGCATTTCGGAGCAGCCACTGGACAGCTGGCGGAGACGTTGATGGTACAGAGGATGCTTGTTGACTGGAGCTGGACGTGGGTCAGGCACAGTCTTTCTGACGGCGCGTGATGAAATGCGTGTTCTCAGCGTTGAGATACCTTATTCAGGCCCCATGGCTGGCAGGCGGCCCACCACACTTCCAGCTGTATCCTGTCCAATGCCTCCGCTCTGGTCTTCCTGTTACTCCATATCCACCGAAAGAACTGGGACACAGTGTTCTCCTGGATGTGGTAGATGGAGATGCTTGATGCGGTAGTAGAGACAGGAGCTTCTGCAAGATGACAAGAAAAGCAGACGATTCCTAAATGGGTGTCTTTCTTCAAGTCAGAGGAGGCTTGCAGGAAGCCACAGAGTAGTCAGGTGGGTTCTCCTAGGGCTCCAGGCCTCAGTGGGGAGAGAGTATTCACCTCAGAAGGTGAGAGGAGAGTGACAAGCGCTCCTTGCCTCACCTGCTGCTCCTGTCACTTCTCTGATCAAACATTATCCCAACACTCAGATTCAGATTCTTCAGGATGGTGTCCAGGCCCTGGCTTGTTTCTCCAGCTGATTCAGGCTCTCATGTCACCTCTGCCCTTCCCCACAGGGACTCTCCAGTCCACTTTGGACCTCCTGTATCTCCAAGGCTCTGCATTCACTTACTGACCTTCATTATTTTGCATTTACCATTCCTCCTCCTTGAAATGCTCGTCTGACCTGACTTTGGAAACTAAATTATTTCAAAGTCCCTATGAAGAGATAGTGTCTCCACAGAAAACAAACTTATGGTAGCAAAGGAGAAAGGGAGTGAGGGATAAATTAGGAATTTTGGACTAGTAGATACAAACTATTAAATATAAAATAGATGAACAAGGTCCTACCATATAGCACAGGGAACTCTATTCAATATCTTGTAATAAACCATAATGAGAAATTACACACACACACACACACACATATATATATATATATATATATATATATATATATATACACATCTTAATTGCTTTGGTATACAGAGAAATTAATATAACATTGTAAACTAATTCTACTCCAATAAAAAATAAAAATAAAAGTTACTGTCTCTGCAAGCTTTCCAGGCTATTGAATCAGATTTAACGACTCTCTTCCCTTTCAACGGCAGTTTCTCTATACTCTTATAATATTGCTTTCTGTCCCTGGACTTTTCCTGAAGTCTGTCTGATAGGCAAGAAACACGGCCATGGGGGAGAGTGCACAGCCTTGGAACCTGATGACCTGAGTTTGAATTCAGGTGCCATCACATGCTGGCCTTATCACTTGGATGTCATTTAATGTTTCTGAGGCTCCGTTTCCATGTTTATCAAAGAGAGTTAATGTGAATACCTACAAAATAGCATCCCGTCAGTCTTCTCCTATAGACAGTAAGCTCTTCAGGGCAGGGATGGCTCTTCTTTTTCCTATTCATTACAGTATTTCCAGGATCTAGTACAGGCAGGGACTGCCTATAATAGGCTCTGGGTAAACATTTGAGGCTTCCCTGTGGCTCAGCTGGTAAAGAATCTGCCGGCAATGTAGAAGACCTAGGTTTGATCCTTGGGTTGGAAAGATCCCCTGGAGAAGGGAAAGGCTACCCACTCCAGTATTCTAGCCTGGAGAACTCCATGGACTGTGTAGTCCATGGGGTCACAAAGAGTCAGGCAGGATTGAATGACTTTCACTTCAAACATTTGAGGGGTGAATGAATGAAGTCAAGAGCTGATTGCAAGCAATGAAATAGGCCACTGACATAAGGGGCTTGGCATGGCCGGCTTGCACTACTACAGCTAGCATCAGGTACTGCTGTTAGCGCTCAGTTGAATGGGGCTGCTGCTCCCGCCCCTGAGGATTTGTGGATCCTGGAGAACAAGCCTTGTTCATTGTTGTCTTCTCAGTTAGACCCTTCCATGTGGTGAGTGTCTCAGGTCGCTGCGTATAATTTCATGATCATTGCAACTGGAAACAGACCTTAGATAGAAACAAAACCCGAGATTCTGTCTTCTCTCTTTGAGCTTATGGCCATCTGTGTACACGTTATGACACTGTGAGCCCAGCAGCCAGATAACACGTACGTTTTATTGTGGAATAGAGGTTGACTGAGTGAAAGCGTTAGTTGCTCAGTCGTGTCCAACTCTTTCTGACCCTGTAGTCTGTCTATAGAATTCTCCAGGCAAGAATACTGGAGTGGATGGTCATTCCTTTCTCCAGGGGATCCAGGGCATCTTCCCAACCCAGGGACTTAAACCAGGTCTCCCGTATTGCAGGCAGATTCTTTACCGCCTGAGCCACCAGGGAAACCAGAAGGTTGACTCGTAGCTTACATTATTTGGGCACTTACTATGTGAGAGGCCTTGTGTTTATTTTATTTTTACTTATTTTATCCTGACAACAACCTGATGAGGAAGTCATGTTACTCTTCTTGGTAGATGGACAGGAAAGCAAAGCTCATGGAATCTTCTCAAGGTCACGCAGCTGCGAAGGGTGGAGCTGCAATGCAGACCCAGGTGATGTGAGGGCAGGATATGAACAGGAGGGATCTGGCTCCTTCGTAGAAGGGGCACATTTTATAACCGCTGAGATACGTCTTAGAGCAGCATTTGCCCAGGGAGCATTTGCATAACAAGCAGTAGGATTTCAAGGTACCAATTTTGGGTGGTGGGTGAATAAGTTGGAAACAGCTGGCTTTGGCATCTGACATGGCTGGCTTTCCTCATTATTTGTGTTAAAGTGAAGTCACTCAGTCATGTCTGACTCTTTGCAACCCCATGGACTGTAGCCCACCAGGCTCCTCTGTCCAGGGGATTTTCCAGGTAAGGGTACTAGAGTGGGTTGCCATTTCCTTCTCCAATCTGTGCAAAGACCTAGGACAAATCACTTCTCCCAGATTCAGTTGTTTTACTTTAATAATCGGCCCGGTATTGTCTACCTAACTGGGTGGCGATGAGTTGAATATGATAATAGTAACAGCTTCTGGCCCAGGTAGGAAGTCCATGGAAGTTGGTTCAGTTCCTTCTAAGGGATCGATGTCAGAGGAGCCCCACGTCCTCTGAGAAGTAGTCCTGTCTATGCTGGATGCTGGACTCCACCCTTCCCTGATGAGCCCATTGTCACTTTCCAAGAGGGTTCCAGGATGCTGGATGCTTTGTCTTAGGACCACTTGGTTCCGTCTAGACTCACGGAGGCTGCCATGTGCCACGTGGCCTCTGGTGGCATCGTGGGCAACCCTCCAGCCCTCCTCTCCCCATCTCTCAGGACGCTTGACCCCATCCAATAACCCAGTATGGGGACCCGTCTCTCCTCAGGGAAGATCCTGTACTCACTTCTCCTTGTTGATAAAACCCTTGCAGCTTCTTTGAGCTTCTCTGGGAAAATGGTTCTCAGGAGTCATTTGCAAACATAAATCAACCAGAGCACTTGTTAAATGTAAAGTATGGGGTCCCTGCCCCTCCACTCTCAATCGGTAGGTGTGGAGTGAGGCTGCAGGTGTCTGGGTTTGTAATGAGCAGATGGTCTGAGCACCACCCCTTAAGAAATACTGCTTTGGGTGTGAGGGACAACCAGGACAGATGGTCACCCTAAATATATGTTAATTTGGGCTCTTTAGAATGCTTATGGACCACCTACCTGGGCATCAAGTAAGGTCTCTGATTCTCAGTTCCTGTCTGCCTTATTTCCTAAAATCACCTGCCATTGAGTGACTGGAAGTCACACTTAGCCCACTGGTGGGGCCACACGATGGCCAATGGCTGGCCCTTGCTTACTGGGATACAGCTGTGGCGCTCTGCCCCCTCCAGGCCCCCTTCTGCCCGCCAAGCTGCATGTGGCTCCATCACAAGCAGGCACATCCGGCTCCTGGCACCTGCCCCCCAAACAGGACAAGTTGAAGTCCCCGTGCTGGCCCCTCCAGCCTCCCCTGCCCTTGGCCATGTGGGAAAGGGGGACGGCATGACCTTTCCTGCAGAGAACAGGAGCTGAGCTTGTACAGAGCCCTGGTTTTCCAATTTGAGCTATTGCTGAGCCTGTAATATCTTCTCCGTTCATTGGAGGAGTCACTGCTCTGCTAGCCTCCAGTTCGTTACTCATTAAAGCAGTTTGAAGTCAGGCACAGCGTGTCCTAAAAGGTGCTGTATGAAACCAAATTAAATATATTTCAGTGCAAGTGCACTCAGCCAGTTGCTCCCAAGAAAACCTGATAATTAGGACTCTAACTTGGTACGATGGTGTAATCTAGCCCAGAAAAGATGCTTATTATAGCCATGCCATTCACATAGGCATTTATGAAAATGCTTCAATTACATAGAAATATTTTAGGAGCGTGTAAGTTGGCTCGAGCAATCAGTTTGGACTGAAGATTGGCACCCGGCATCTCAACCTCTGCCTCCATATAAATTATTGCACAGTTTCTTTTTTCTTTCCTATTCTTTCTTCTTCCTCTCTTCTCTCTTTCTCATAAAATCATTTTGCTTTTTCTAATTTCAAGCATAAATATTGGTGTTCTCACTTTTTGGGTTCTCCAAGTTAAAAAACAAGGCTTCCCTGGTGGCTCAGATGGTAAAGAATTTGCCTGCAATACGGAAGACCTGGGTTCAAACCCTGGGTTGAGATCTTCTGGAGAAGGGAATGGCAACCCACTCCAGTATCCTGGCCTGGAGAAGTCCATGGACAGAGGAGCCTGGTGGGCTGCAGTCCATGGGGTCACAAAGGGTCAGACACGACCGAGTGACTAACACGTGGTTAAATAACGGCATCCCACGAGCAGTCACTGCATCAGTCGGCTTGGGCGCCAGGACAAAATACCGCTGGCCGTGGCAGGGCGACTTACACAACAGACGTTTATTCTTCCAGGTTCTGGGGGTTGGGCGTCCGAGATCAGGGAGCCAGCGTGTCATGTTCTGGTGAACACTCCCTTCCTGGATTCTGGACGGCCGTCTTCTCACCGCACTTTCCCATGGCGAGGGCAAGAGTGTACTGTCCCCTGCCTGTCCCTCTCAGGGCACTGTGCCCATCACGAGAGACCCACCTTCAGAGCCTCACCCAGCCCCAGTCGCTTCCCCAAGGCCCCACCTCCTAATGTCATCGCACTGGGGGTGGGGCTTCAATATATGAATTGTGGGGGGTGTCACAAAGGTTCGGTGCACGACGGTCACTGCTTGGGGTAAGCCATGGCGCATCCGAGCTGAATGATCCACCCTGTAGATACAGCGTGGAAGATGAAGGCAGAAGCCTCCTCCCAAACGCTGCAGGGCTCTTAGTCATGCGGGCACTGTGGCTGGATGGAGCCTGCCCCCGGGAGCTCTGTGGCCTTGAGCCCTCCTGTTTCCCCAGCACCGAGGAGCCCATGTTAACTGCGTGCCGGCACAGCCTGATGTGGCCGCGTCCTGGGGCATCCCCGAGAGGGGGCGGAGGTCACGGCGGAGCCCTGTCTGCTCCACGGTGAGCCCGTGTGCGCCGTTTCTCCCTCCGTCCCTGGGGTCTCTCCCCACTGCTCAGTCTTCCGGACGATTCCTGTGTCTGCAGCCATCTTCCTGTTGAGCAACAGAGGTGGGCCCCATCAACCTGTCAGCCCTGGGACCTCCCTGGTGGTCCAGTGGCTAAGACTCCCCACCTCCTGATCCCTGGTTGGGGAACTAAGGTTCCACATGCCACGTGGTGTGGCCAAAAAGGAAAAATACCAGCCCTTGCTTAGGACATTTCTGAAAACTTGCCGTAAAGATGTGGTTTCCTTCCCAGAGTTTTTCACTCCAAGAAGACTCTGAGCGTTTTTAGAGTCCCCACATGCGGACATGTGATTTTTCGGAGTAGTTAAGAAGCAATGAACCCACTAGTCAGTGTATTAAAATGGCCTTAAAGTGGATCACACTTGACAGGGGTCTCTGAAACCCAGACACGGTGGACTCAGGCCCTTGCATGGGGCCCACAGAGGTGTCAGCGAGCTCTTCCCACCCGGCTTCTCGGCCCCACCCCGGTTTTCTTCCTGTGTCCCCCTGACTCTTCTGGCCCATAACAGGTGCCCGATTCACCAACTCAGCAGTGACCGTGGGTGATCTATGTGAATATACCCCCAAACCAATGCTGGGTCTTGCTAAGGCAGCAGCCACTCAGCTGATTGTAAGCAGACCTCCATGCTGGGTCTGAAACTGTAGTGTGGCTGCAGGTGGGTCACAGTCTAGTGAGAAAAAAGGGCCACTAAATGGGCTTGAGGGAGAGGGTGATGGATCCAGACGATGGATGCACAGGTGCGAGGGAGCGTGGAGGTGAGTGGCCTCAGGCGTTCCTTCCTTTGGCAGCTAAGTGGCTGTCACCGGCTGGACACATAGGAGCTTCAGCCAAGCCGCTCGGATCCATCTGATGAGAGGCTGGCCCACACTTTCAGCACGCGCTGTCTCAGGGCGGTGGCCTCCTGCCCAGCCTTCCATATTGAAACTGACTGTGCCCAGGCTGGTCCTGCTGGGAGGCCGAGCCCAAGACCATGGCTACTTCCTAGTCCTCACTCTGAAAGACCGCGTCCTCCTTAGGGCAGTGGGAAAAGCCAAGACACATTCAGTCTGGTCTCTGAAGAAGTCAAGAGTGAAAAACCCAAGCAGTAGTAAAGCGTGTGGTCTTAGGGGGTGCCAGAGCCTGGTGAGAATACTGACATTTTGGGACTTGATTGGAGTATAACTTCCTGTGATGACTCCCTGTGATGATCAGAAACGTGAGCTCCTTGGTTCTCACTAAGCACCTGGGGTAGAAGGTGGAGGCCGTGTGGCAGGCAGAATACCAGAGCCAGAGGACCCCTTTCTCCATGTGGTTCCCCTCTGGTTGGGTTTCCGAGAGGCGTCTCGGCACCTGGTAAAGAGAACACCCTCTGGAAGCCCAGGGCTAGGCAGCGAGGATGCTGTGCGCCTGTCCCTCTGTATCAGGCCCTTCCACATGAAAACATTGCTCTGATGTGTTGCCAGCTGCTATTTATTATATTTGTAAGTAGTTTTCAGTTCCAGACCTAAGTCCCTCTGGTCAATCAGAAAGGTCATAAATATTGGTCATTGTAAGGACATGTTTTATAATAATAAATTCATTGGCTGCGGCAATTCACCCAGAACTCTGTGCCCAGGTTTCAGGCAGGAATCTGGCCTAAATTGAAATGCCTTGGCTGAAAGTTGCTCTAAAGCCGCTGCAAATGATTGTAACTCCCTCACTCCATGTCTGTGAGCGTACGTTAGAAGGACCCACAACTGTATGCACAATACTTTTCTTTTTCCTTGCGTGTGTTTAGTAACAACAGTTTCCTTAAGTCATAGTGGCAGATCGCCAGAGGAGAGAGGCGGTAATGAGACTCAGCTTAACCGGGGGAGTGTGGGACTGACAGCTTTCTGTAGCGTGGCTGGCAATGGATCGAAAGGCAGGAGGCTGGCGATCACCTTAGGTAACGAAGCCAGGGGAGTGATGGGACCACTGAGGAATCTGGCCCGGGAGGCGGCGGTAGACCGCAGACTCCTCGACAGCCCAGGCTTCTCAGGTGAAACATGGAAACAGCCACAAGCGGACCCAGGTGATACCCCGGCGACAGGACACCAGGATTTGCAAGGAGCCGACCCAGGGCAGGACATCGGGCCCAAGGCGAGAGGGAGAGAGCAGTCTGAGATCCCTGGAGCCCCTGTGTCTTTCAGGAAGAATGCTTGCAGTACATGTTGATAACTTGCTATTTTTTAAAAACATTTTTATTGGAGTGTAGTTGTCTTACAATATTGTAGTGGTTTCAGGTGTACAGCATAGTGATTCAGCTATGCATATACTTACATTCGTTCTTTTTAATTATATAATACTCCATGGTAAATATGTACCACATCTTCTTTGTCCATTCCTCCAGATGACTTGCTATTTTTACCGAGGTCATCTCTTTAATCTTTTGGATTCTGCGTGTGAGACGGCCTCTGGATCTTCACGTGCTGCTTATTCAGGTCTTTAACCAGCACTATTTTCTGTCATCTGGACCATCTATGTGCTCACTGGCACGTTTTTTCAGAAAATAGGCAAAGAAAAGGCAACTTAATCCTATCACTCATAGGGGAACTGTGGATATGCTAGATGAGGGGAGCTTGAGTCCTTTGCCGATGGAAACTTTGGAGATCGCCTTTGCTATCCAGTAGCCTCTGCTCCTTTGGTAGCTATAGCAAAGATTTCATTTTCCTCACAAAACCAGAGTTTAACTCCACTTGGTCCTATGACCCTCAAGAGGTGGGGAGATGGGATGCAGTGGCATCCATTTATATCCCATTGCTACAAAAATAAAATATTACTTCCTGATGCCTTGGGGGATAGGAGGCTGGAATCAAGAATCACTGGAGATCTCTGTGTCTTCAATGGGAATGCAAGACCTCTGTCCCAGGGCAACACGTGATGACAAAGAGGGGCCCTCAGAAGCTCACGGGCACCTGAACTTCCTCAGCAGAGATGATGTGAAGGTTGAAATTAGGTTTTGCTTTTTCCTTTCAGTTTTACTGAGATAATAGTTGACATACAGCACTGTGTAGGTTTAAGGTATTGTTGCTATTCTTTAGTCGCTAAGTTCTGACTGTTTTGTGACCTCATGGACTATGGCCCGCCAAGCTCCTCTGTCCATAGGATTTCCCAGGCACGAATACTGGAGTGGGCTGACACTTCCTTTTCCAAGGATTGAAATTTTTATATTTCCAATAGGAGGTCAACATTCAGGGGATGAGAGCAAAAGGGAAAAAGAAACCTGTTGCCGTTAGCAGTGGCAGAAAGTCACCTTTCAGACTTCCCCATGGCACAAAACGAAACAGCAGGACCCGACCAGCGCGAGGCAGGCGCACTCACGCCACCGCCCTGCAATGTTTACCCGGAAGCGAGGAATTTCCATGGGATTTGCTTCATGGCTCTTGCCTTCGCTCATAGATCACACTGAGCTTATGGAAGACTGATCAATTTCAGTTCATGTTAAAAATTAGTTCAAGACCATTTTGGAGAAAAATAGTCCTTTTCTGCTATTTCCTAGTAATGACCTGACATCCGAGCCGCAATCTTTCTCTCGCTTATACTCCTCAGCTCCGTGAGAAACTCCCCTAATGGGTTAGATTTAGCATTGTCACCCTTGAAATTAAATGCTGGTGTTTAAAACTTCATTTTTATAAGAAGAACTTGACATTCATAATTTTTATAACTTTGATTAAATAACTAAAAATACATTATTATTGGGTTAATAATTACTCTAGGTATGTTCAGATTTTTGACCATTTCATTGCACTATTATGGCACAGAAGCAAAATTTCACTCATATATTTGACTTAAATGGCAGTCTTCAGGGATTTGAATCAGAAATTATAAGTTCTACTGCAATTTACATGTTAAGTTCGGTAACCCCGTGATAGTTCAACCATTTGTTAAAAAAACAGTAGGTGGCCTGTGGTCTGATTTTCAATGAATAATTTTATTTTACATCCAGCACAAGGTCCAGCTGAATGTTTCATTACATTAAAATTTCACCGAGTGACATAAACCTTGTAATTAAAAAAGCGCTAACGTTTCATAGAGTGCCCAGATAATTTTGGAAAACATTGACCTATTCCTTCAAGATGTGGCTGAGCACAGAGATGTTGTCACATCACATCTTTGGGTATATTTTCCTTTAAATTATTTAGCTGTGGGTTTTTTTTCCCCCTTTCCCAACTAGGTATCTTAAAGAATTCAATGGAAATGAGGAATCATGTGATGACTTATCACCGGACTTTCAGAACATACTCCAAAATCATTTAAACCTGGGTTCACGTTTCTGTATTGTGACTCGGATTGTTGGATGCTTTTGGATTGTTTTCAGATAGCTCCCAGTTTAGGACTGTTGCCTCGTTCACCTCACATCCGCTTAATTAGAAGTGCTTTCTCTGGCATGCCTTAATAAAGGGTGGAAAACAACATTCCGCAGCAGTTACCTGTCTCTTGCAAGAAGTCTCAGAATTACCCATGCCATCCGAGATCCCAAAATACCCATCTTGCCCACGGGCACCCGTAGGGTCTGCAATGTACTGACATTATTCTTAGACACACTGCCTGGGACTTCTAGGAACGGTGTCCCAGCAACGACCAATCAGTATCCACCTACGAACCAGCGCCACCGTCTACATCGGGGCAGGGACCACTACTTCTGGGAGACATTGAAAAAAACACATTACCTTCTGTGTTCAAAGCAGAGGGTGATGAAAGACACAGCCCACGATGCCAGCTAGCCATTCACCAGTGGAGAGAGCGCCTGGGAGCACAAGACAGGGCCGTGCGGGCTCAGAAACACAGCCTGTCAGAGGGCACGGTGCTTCTCTGTGGGCCTGGAGACAGTCTTCGAGCCCCGTCTTTGGGGACCAGACACAGGGCTATTTCCTAGTGAGGAGAAACCGAGACCTTTTGTGCCCTTGTGGCATTCTTCGGATATTATTAGATGTTTCTTGCTTTGCATATGTGTTTATTTGTGTGTGTGTGTGTGGGTGTGTATGCAGCAAGAAGAATTTTTTTTTCCTTAACACGAGCTGAGTTGTTAGTACACGTGGCCTGAGGCTTTTAAAAGGGGAAAAATAGTTGTATACATTGAGATCTGTGGCTGAAAGCTCAGAGCAGCTGTAGCGTTCACTCTGCGTGGGCGCGTTGCCCCAAACAGGCTCCGTTTCCGCAGCGCCTGGTGGAACCCTCGGTGTATCAGCCTGCACTGTGTCTGCCAGCTTCTCTGTGTCTCTTCACCACGTGCTGTCCCCTGACTGCCACTAAAGTGCCACGGATTGGGCTGTGAGTTCAAAGGGAAATAGGGACAAATTAGAAAGCCGTGGACTCCCACCCGGGTAGACACAAAATGAGCCACCTCATTAAAGCAGCAATAGAGGTAGGAGAAGGGAATGGCAACCCACTCCAGTATTTTTGCCTGGGAAATCCCATGGACAGAGGAGCCTGGTGGGCTGTAGTCCATGGGGTCGTGAACACAACTTAGCGACTCAACAGCAACAAAACAAGGTAGATAGTGGAAAACGGATGGGAGCTACCCTGGGTGAGGTCTGCAGCCTTCTCTTTTACCAAAAGGTAAAAGAACAAAAGCAATATCTATCAAGTGAAGAAAAAAACAGAGAAAACGAAACTCAGATCTGGTGCCTGCCTTCCTGGCTACAGAGGTGCTCCTCTTTAATTTCCCTTCTATTTCTTTGAGATATTTGATGATGAATCCATGAATCCTTTTGGAAAGATAATTTTCTCTTGGATCCTACCAAATCAGGACAAAAAAGCATTGAATATTAACATACAGAAGACAGTTCAAGTTCTTTGAAATAAGGGACGTACGGAAATACCTCAGAAATAAAAGGTTTTTTTTTTTTTTCAATGGTAAGAATGAATGGAAATCTCAGTGTCTGGTTTGAATCTGAAGTATCAGGGTCAAGTGTCAAGACAAAGGCCCCCAAAGCAGTGGGTCCTGGACACAACCTGAATCACCCCAGGAGAATGGTCTTTAACATTTAAACAAGAAAGTCTAAGGAGCCGGGCTGCAGCCATTTCCTCCCATTGAGTTAAAACCCAGAATGAACGATGATTTCACAGGAAATACCTTGAATAGACAGTGGCACCAAAATACCGCATTCTGTAACAATCCTGTGCTATCGTAACCAGGAGATTTTCACAACTGAGACGAGGGAATGGCCTTCGGAACACCATTCAGACTTGTCCCTTCATGTACAAGCATTAAAAGATATGTTTCTTTTATATATACATATATATTTCACCACTGGAGATCTTCTCCATTAGAAAACTTTTCTTCCATCCTTTTGCCAGAAATTTTCTTTTTAAATTTTATGTATTATTTCATCCGGTCTTTTTTCTTTCCCAGTCTTTTGGGTAGACCCTCTAGGGAAGAGCTGCAGACCTGGGTCCCATGAAGGGAAGTGAGGGGTGGGCACTGTGGTGCGAACACACTCAGCTGCTCTGGGGCAACACGAGCCTGTTTCCAGGAAAGCGCCTTTGGCTCATCTGTGTGTCTCTGTGGGGGCTGGTTCTGTCTCTTAAGGAGTCTTCATGGACAAGAAGAGTTTGACCTTCTGGGCAGGAGGCAGATCTAGTAAAACCCTTCTGACCATCATGAAGACAGTCAGGTTTGTCTTCTGCACAAGTACACTGATTCAAGGTCAGCGGCCACAAGATGTCCAGCACATTTTCTGTCAAGGTCTTCTGGCCACTTTGTGGGTCCAGATCGCCGTGGGCTTTTTAATCAGTGTTGTCCTTGTCGTCATGAGTAACAGTTCCTGCCCAGACAGAGGAAATTCCGGGGAAAGATGACAAAGTCTTAATGGTACCATTGAAATGTTTGCAGATTGGGGAATCGCTGGTGAAATTGTGTTTTTTTTTTTTTTTAATTGAAGTACAGTTGATGTATAATGTTGTGTTGATTACTGCTATGCAGCAAAGTGATTCAGTCACACTTACATACATATATATTCTTTTTAAAAAATATGCTTTTCCATTATGGCTTAACAAATCAGTCATCATTCGTCACATTATGATTTTAAAAAATGTTTGCCAATGACAAACAGTGGATAAGAGTAATGCTCCAGAATCCTGTATGTATCTTGTATTTATATTAAAGGTGACTCATTTAGGACTTGAATGTTTCTGGTGAGAATCTTCCTTAAGCCCTAAAAAAATTTATGCTCTTTCTTATTTTTCTATTCTCTCTCCTTTCTCATAAAATAAAACAAAGCTAAGAACCAACACACATAAATGAAACACCCTTACAGGGACATGCTTGGAGCATACTTTTTTGGAAGGAAGTCCCCCCAAATGTTTCTATCTTGTCTGCTTTGTTTTCCTAATGCAGAATATTCAGAATATTGGGTGGTTTAAAGTCCCAAATAAACAATACATGACTGTCATAAGCACCTGAGAGCCTTTACATAAATCACTATGCTAAGTGTTTGAAGCTTATGTAGCTTCCACAGAAAGGACAAGCACACCATCAAAAGAAAAAGCAAATTAATTTAAAAATATGCTGGCAACTTTACTGGACTATGTATTCTCTCGGTTTCATCTATATTTACATAGAGTGTGAGCCCAATCCTGAAGGCTTGTGCAAGTTACATTAAGTGGTGGCTTAGAGGGAGAAATAACCTTTAAAAATGGAATAAATTGTGAGACTTGCACAGATTGCAGGCTTCATGGCCTGCCCTCATGTCCAGGAGGTATTTCTGTTCAATTTGGCTGAATGGGGATTTCTTATAAAAACAAAAACCAAAAAACCCTCTTTAGTTTCACTGTGTAGATATCTTTTCTAGGAAAGGAAAGAAACCCCTCTAAAGCAGAGGCAGTTTATCTCATGGTGTTTTGAAACAGTTTTGGTTCTGTAGTTTCCCTGTGACTACCTCCCCTCCCCACCCCACCCCCACTCGATTTTCCCCGAGGCCAACAATTTTATATCCAAAGTAAATCTGGCTAAAATTAAGAAACGGAGCATACAGCTGCCCTTACTCGTGGCCCACAGATGTTACCAAAATCTGATTAAAAAGCCCTTAATCTCCTGCTGCACCTTTTCATTAGTGCAATAATCTTTTTTTTTTTTTTTTGCCCAATCTCTAGCAGAAGCAAGGAAGGAGGAGGAGAAAAGGAGATTTTGATCATCCGCATCGCCTGCAAATGTGCATGGATCTTGGCGGGGAAAATGAGGGGTTGAGGTAATCCATGTGCTGAAATATTTTTGCTTCTTTTTCTAGAAAATGTGCAATTTGGTCAGGCAGAAAAAATTGAACAGAGCCTTCCAAGCAATAAATCACTGGATTGCTGGTGACATTCATACAATGCGGATATAGTGTTAACTGTATGAGTCAGCCAGCCCCCCCGGCACCCAGCCTGTCCCTAGGAGGTGACCTTGTGACGGTGCGGTAATCAATCATTCTGGCGTAGGACACACTGTTTTTGTTTAATATTACACTATTGGAATATATAGTAAACAAAGTGTAAAGGAAATTTGGAGCGTGAGCACTGTATAAGGGATGCTGTAATATGGTTGCTGCCTGCGGAGATCCCCTGACTGCCTGCAGGCTGTGAACAGGAGTTCACCAACTTCCACGCTGGGCACATGGGCTGCTGTCCCCGCTGCGGAGCGCTGAGCTCGGACCCGATCGTTAGCATTTTAAGGGAAATAAAAGCAGAGCTTGGCAGAGGCCGCAGACACAATTCGCAGCTCTCCTTTGGAAGAGATTTTTGAGACTCATCACTTCCATCTTTCTGTGGTTGGTTATTCACACTTCCCTTCAGCATTCATCTGACCCAAAGACTTGGAAAGAAGGCATTTCGAGATCAGAAACACAAATTCAGGCCTACATCTCAAGTCCACACCACATTCTCCCCCTCTCCGCACCCTGCCCAAGAATATTCTGGAAGGAAAATGAACCAGGAACTGGGTTGAGCCTTTTGCGTGTTAATACAGACCGGCTCCTCCAGGCCTCAGGCATTCCGTTCAGAGAATCTATTGTCTTTATAGTGAGTTATACTCACATAAAACAGGGACACAGAAGTGGGAGCACGGGGCCTTATTAACTGATGGCGTTGTTATTTTCAGTGTGGGCTGCTCCCAGGCCAGGCTGATCCGTGGCATTCATTGCTGCTGATGAGACCCAAATTAGATGGAGGAGATTTTCAGAGAGAAAGAGGTTGAAATAAAGAACTTATGGATAAGTAAAAGGAACCCCTTTGTTTCTCAGCCTTTCAGCATTTCCTGCAGGTGTCAGTCCTTTCGGACAGGATGTGGCAAGATGTATTTTGATGGTATTTGTTAAGAACACACTGACATACCTTCCTTAGAAAGTCATGGGCTTCGATTTGTTTGGATTGCAATATCATCAGTGGGGATTGTGAGCCTAAGTTAAGGGGGAGAATTGGCTTCTTAACACACATAAGTAGAGAACTTTTCACCGTCCACTGAAGTGGCACGTTTTAGTTCACATCACATCCAAACGTTTTCTCCCCCACATACCAGAGTTTTTCCTGTTTTTCATGGGAAATCAGCAAGTCAGAAGCAGGCAGTTGATCGGCACAATGTGAGTTCTGGGGCCTCTAGATGAGCGTGATAATCATAGAATCCTAAGGAAAACAATGGTAGAGGATTTGAAATCAATGTTGTGAAATGTATTCAGAAAGATAGACAGCCACACATTTCCCACGTGGGTGTGGAGCTCATTTCAGTCGCTGGAAATGAGGTGCCAGGATGCCACGTGCAGGGTCTCTGGGAGCCCTCCGTGAGCAGCAGCATTCCTCTGGGGGAGGATATGGCGAAGCCCCTTCTTGTACAGGACTCTGGCGGGAGGAACATCGCTCATGGGGGTGCTGGGTCTCAAGGAAACAGAAAGATGGTTGGACAATGCTAAGAAAAGTCTAGAAAGAGGGAATCAGAGGCCACACGTGTTGACTGCACCTGCTGAGCAAGATTGGCTTGGGTAGGTCAGGGTACGTCCTGTATGGACTTAAACAAGTGGAGATGGTTTGGTCAGCTTTTGACAGCAGATCAGCTAAGATTGGCTATGTGTGTGTGTGTGTGTGTGTGTAAGTAAAGCTTGTGTTCAGCCAGAAGGGAGCCTGACTTCAATTTTATATCCAGTATCTCTAGAAGTGGCATGCAACAGATTTGCCAGTAGGAGGGAGGGATGGAGGAACATGGCAATAGGAATAAATGATGCCTTGTCTGGGACTGGAATTACCTCTGGTAAGCAAGGACAGAGACTGGGGAATGGAAGGAAAACATATGAGGGGCAAGAACATGCACGTGCACACACGTGTGCACACATGCACCCTAGGCACACGCACCAGGCACACACACGGCACACACACACGGCACACGCACACACACACACCAGGCACACACAGACCATGCATGCATACCATGAACACACATCCGGTGTACCCACACCAGGCACACACATACACAATAGGATACACACACATGTATATGCTTGCACAATAGGCACACACACCATGCACATACACCATCACACACAGCATGACACACATACACAAGTGGCCTGCTCTACACTGTGTAGACTTTCTCTAGCACAGCCCACGGTACCCACAGCAGGTGGCCCCGGGGGCAGAAGGAACTGGTTGGTACCTGCCTCTGAAGGGTCTGGAGAGGACACAGGAGATACACAGGACCCCCACTTCTTTCCCTTTGAGGTGATCCTGGAGCCCCAGGAGCAATGTCGGGTCTGACTTTGTTGCTCAGTTGCTTAGTTGTGTCCGACTCTTTGGACCCCCATGGACTGCACCACGCCAGGCTCCCCTGTCCTTCACCATCTCCTGGAGCTTGCTCAAATTCATGTCCATTGAGTCAGTGATGCCATCCATTAACCATCTCATCCTTAGCTGCCTCCTTCTCTGCCTGCCCTCAATCTTTCCCAGCATCAAAGTCTTTTCCAATGAGTTGGCTCTTTGCATCAGGTGACTCTGTTAATTCCAAACTGAAAAAAATCTGTGGTCAGTCAGCATGTGCTCTTCCAAGATAATCTTTGAGGAAAGAAGCCCATGGACTGTTATAAACTTTAGGGAGTGAAACCTCTTGAAAAGCTCTCTCACTTGGACTCAGCAGTGTCTACATATTTTCCGTCTTGAGATCTGTGTGTGGTGTGTCCTGGACTTGCAATAGGAGATTTTGTCACCTCTCTGACTAGTTGACTCCTTTATGAGAAATACTGGTGTTTTAAATGTGTTATCCTTGCCCTCAGCACTGTTTTCTTGTTGTTGAACCTTCCTAGTGCAAAAGTTATTCTAGGCATCACACCTCAATATGCAATCCTGTTCTTGAAAAAATGCTACTATTCATCCCAGCAGGGGCGAATTCAGAGCAAGTGGTCTTAATATGCAGCAAGAAATCTACAGAATCCAATTTGCATTGCTTTAGCTGTGCTAAAATTCCAGTCTCCAAAGGATAAATGCAAAAAAAAAGGGGGGGGGATCTATCTTTGTGTGTTTAATTATCTGACTTTTAACTAGCAAAGTTATAATTGCTACAATGAGCATTTAAAATATTTTGGTCAAAAGCGGTGAGCATTTTTCAAATTACTGATAAGAAAACTATTTGAGCAAATAAAAAACACGAAAAAAATAAGACCAGAGAAATTCATTGTCTGGAATGGTTCAAATGAGAGGTAGCATAAATTATTAGCATCTTGTGATTCTGTTTAATCCACCAGCATTCCCAGAAGCCCCATACTTAATACAAACATATTTACGTAGTTTTTAGAAGCAGAAAGTTAAAGTGTGAGACAGAATGCCATCTCCTCTCACTAAAGGGTGTCTGTTTAAATTACAGGTAAAACTGCCATCTCCTCTCACTAAAGGATATCCATTTAAATCATAGTTAAAACTGTACAGTATTCATTCAAAGGTCTAATGCTGTATTTAAAAGGGAAATTCAAAATGTAAGATTCATTGTTTTACATGGAAGTTCTTCATAAACAGTAAAAATGGAGTGTCTGTAAAAAATACATTGTTTTCAACCTTATGGGGAGAAATGAATGTTATTCTTCAAATTTGCTTTGCCTTTAAATGCGTGGAAGGACTGGGCTCCAGTACAATGCCACTCCAGAAGCAATTTATTGATTTAAAATAATAGTAATGTGCACTTTCGAATCTTACCTCCGAAGACCTTGAACATGAAATATTCCAAAGAAAACATCAAGAAGAGACATATGACTCCAAGAGAGCAATTTGTGAATTTGTTTCCAGGTCCATTTATTATTTTTTCTTTTGCCGGGGGAGGGGGGTGGGCTGTGTGCATTCTAAATATCTCTCACAAATGTTTGTTCAAGGAATACAATTCAGACCTTCAAAGAACGCACACAAATGCAGGACTTTGTACAAAAACGAAATATTTGTGCACCTCAGGTAGGAGGCAAACAAGAAAATCAGGGCAACATGTTTAGAGGTTTTAATCTTTTGTTTCATCAGGCAATCGTCAAGCTTACTGTCATGCACCTTCAGAACGAAAACCAGAGGACTGCAGAATAATTTATTTTGTATTAAGAAATGCATTGATAAGCTTTATCAAGGATACCCATTTTCACTAGTTTTTGTAAATGCCAGAGATATTCCTTTTGCATTAAATAAAACAAGGGAGAGACAGAGAGAGAAGTCCCCTGACAGGTTACCTGGAATTCAACATACAAAGACTCTCAGAGCCGTGCGGGTTCCTTTGCAGAATCACATTACCTACCTATTGCAAAGCTTCAGGTCTGTGGGGAATGTTCATTTTCGCTCCAGTCCCGTCCCCGGGTCCCACCTCCTGGAACAATAATGGGTGTCAGGTAGAGTTTGGAGGAGATAGGATTAAGCTATCACCCCCCCTGCGGTGTGTTAATTTATTGCTTCAGACATTTTCATATCTGATTCATTTTCACCCACTCCGCTGTGGCTGCACAAAGTTCTCGGGCTCTGCCGGTCCAAGTGGCCCTGGAGTGTGAATCCTTGGCACCAGGAAATGGCTTTCTTCACAGCACACGGCGCAGGTACGACCCTCGGAGGGTACAGCTGTGCTCGCCCCCAGAGCAGGGAATCGCTGTGGCCCCCAGCGCACGCGCCAACCCGGGCACGAGGCTTAGGTGTGACACCAGCCCCAAAAGAGGGGCTTTTTAGTAAACAAGAAAGGAAATTGTGCTGCCGCCCCAGCTCCCAGTGCTAGACGTCTTTAGGAAATGGTGTGATTTCCTCGAGAAAAATACAGGGTCACAGCTGCTTGGAATGTACATCAGAAATACCATTTTTGTTCCGCGAAGATGAACCTGCTGGAGAGGTGTTTGTTTCTGTCTGCAAAGGATGCCCCGATGTCTCTGTCTCTCTCCAGCTTTGCCCCAGGCGCAGCTGGCTGTGTGTTTGGGGTGGGAGCAGGCAGACCTCCCAGGAGTCCAGACAGGGAGGGCTTGGGAAGGAGACAGAGCTGTGCAGGGTTATTCTGCTCCTCTCAAAATTCCTCTAGGCTGATTTTAAAAGAAGACTTCATCTGGACAGCTCCATGAGACCAGCGAAGGAGGAGATGTTTGCAAACGAGAAGAGAGGCGGGTGGAGCCCAAGTCGCAACCCGGGAAAGCATCAGGAAGCCATCTGTGTCTTGAAGGGGATGACGGGCACTTCCTGTCTGTCCACCTCCCTTTGCGCACATCTCCCAGGGAGAAAAAAAAACAAAAAAGCCCAGTTTCTGATAAAAGCAGCTGGTGAGGCTCCTGGGCGAGGGGAGAGGCCTCTGTTCCCCTCCTCTGCAGAGGTGGGGGATGCATGGCTTCTGAGGATAATCACAGGGACGAGACTTCTTTCCATCAGCACCCCTCTCCTTACAGACTGAGCTTACAACTCACCTGGGAGAGCTAGGCGGAAAATCTAGCTTGGTTTTATATCGAAGCCTCTTACTTAAAAAGCTGGCAGATAACTGGAGCAAATTTTTACTTGTTTTCCTTCGATGAACAAACACAAACCCTCATCGTTCTAGGAGCAGTGGTGACTGCACGGCTTGGGGGTATCTTTGGGTCTTCCTCTTGGGCCACTGGTTTGAAAACTCAGGCCACGGCTTTTATTAGCACACATGTCTGGCGTGCTAGTTAGGAGGTAATTGTCGAGTCACATGTCAGGAACACAGACCAAGCGCTGTCTAACATGATGGGAAAATGAAAAAGGCCTCAGAAGCCCTGTTTTTGGCGGTGGTTGTTAAAATTCCAATGGTCCTGTGAGTATGGTGATGGCAGGGCAGGTGCCCAGGTCCAGGGCGCAGTGCACAAGAGGGCATATATACATGTAATATACATACACCTGGCATCTATGAGAAATCAGGTCTGCATAAAGCAAGCATTTAGAAAGTAACCAATTATCAAAGAATGAAATGCAATTCATATGGGGACCCACGGCCTTCAGATGAGCAGTTTAAAAGCTTTCACTCCCTGGTCCAGGCCAAGGTAGATCCAGAAGTCCTCTCTTCAACTTTATTGAATTTCTACGAAGATGGCAGGCTAAAGTGATTTTTAACACTTATCAATTGGATTTATGATTTCTGTGTCATCCACCCTGTTTCTGACATTAGGAAATATTCACACGAGGGAATCACTCAATGACTTTTTTTTTTTTTTAAACTACACTGTAAAACATTTCAGTCTCTTCTCTTTCTGAAATCCACAAATGGCTAATTTTATCTTAGTCATACAACTGGAATCTGTGAGTTTCATCTGCTAATTATCTGGCAGCATTTTGATGTTTTAAATCATGAGGATATAGCGTGTGGCCAGGACCCCGGCTTTCACGGTAGAGATCGACTCTGGTTAGAGGCCCTGGGCTTGTCCTGGCTTTTTCGGTAAAAACATAAAATCTTTACCTTGGGAGCTGCAGTATAGATGAGGCTGCATTTTGTGAATGCTGTTTCTGCAACTGAAAGAATTAGGAAGGCTTGCAGCCACCAAGCCAGCCGGGCCCACAGTCGGGAGATCCGGATCTATTGGTCACCCGTATAGTTTGGGAAATAACTGTGAGATGCCCCCAAATGTTAAAAAAAGGCAACTTCTATGGCAAGGATTTTTAACAATATTCAAAACCAGTTGTGCTTTTTTTCTGTTGAAGAACTCTCCATAATCATTTCTCTTTGATTTTACAGCTGGAATAAAGGAGTCTAAAAGAGCTTACTGCTGTTTTTCAGCCTTTCAAAATTTGATAGCAAGCTCAATTTCAGCATTTGTAACAAAGATGGCTGTGTTGAGTTTTGGCCTTTCGGAAGTCAGATGGGTGGTGTGACTCAGGAGGGGAGGAGAAGGAGCCAGATATTTGTGTGTGTGTGTGTATGTAAATCCATCTTTCTCGCTCCTCCTCGCTCCTCACTCTCCAGCTAATTAACAGCACGCCTGTTAGCCGGCTATATTTTATCTGCGACTTAGGGGCTTGCTGCGGTTTTCCGGGAGGCTGCTGCTGATGGAGCCGAACGTCTGTGTGTCTGGTTACGAGGCAACGGCTCGGCGCAGCGGGGCCCGCCTGTGGTACCTCGCGTATTGACTGTGCCTTGGCCCTGGATGTTTCATTTCATATATCATTCCCAACTCGCAGGGCTGTTTCCTGAAGTCAAATAGCCCTCTCCTTCATGCCCATTCTCACAAATCATTTTGTAATCCAACTCCCCGAGCCGCGTGAGGACGAGGCAGAGCGATAGAAGTCGCAGTGGCGGCGGAGTTGCTGGGACCAGCCCGCCCGGATGTGGAGGAATGTCTCAGCTCCCTACCTGCTGGCATGGACACACCACGGGCCACCTAGGCTGGGCTGTCGTTTTAATTTTTCATGTCAACGTGACTGCGGAGGGAGACAGGGTGGTGGGGGGGAAGTGTGGGCTCAGCGGGGCCCCTCTGTCTTAGCCTCTGGATCTCTGCCTTGGGAGCTCAGCTTTACCACAAAGCTTTGGGCTTATTTGGGCCTCAAATCCAAAATTAAAGTTCAAGACATCAGATGGCAAGATAGACCACCAAGATAGACCCCCTCCCCACCCCGCCACCGCAAGCACAGTGCATGCTGCTTCACTAACCAGTCCTGGGCAGGTTGTCACCACCACAGCCCCGGGGCTGTGAAAGAAGTGGTGGCTGGACCCCAGGAGACGGTTTGTCATGGGCTTTGGGAGTCAGCCACTGTCTGCCATCTTGGAGGCTGCAGGTGAGCTCCCTGTCTGAGCTCAGAGCTGGGCGGCCAGACGTCCACTCCTGGGCGGGCTCGGGGATGCTCTGGGCAAGGTCACATAGCTCAGTTCCTCAGTCGTGTCTGACGCTTTGTGACCCCATGGTCTGTAGCCTGCAAGGCTCCTCTTCCCTGGGATTCTCTAGGCAAGAATACTGGAGTGGGTAGCCATTCCCTTCTCCAGGGGATCTTCCGGAGCCGGGATATGAACCTGTATCTCCAGCCTTGTAGGCAGATTCTTTACGCCTGAGCCACCTGGGAAGCCCATGGGCAATGTTAGCTTCTCTGTGTCTGTATTTATTCTTAATCCAGTTAATTCTGAAGGAAATCAACCCTGACTATTCATTGGAAGGACTGATGCTGAAGCGCCAGTGTTTTGGCCACGTGATGGGAAGAGCCAACTCATTGGAAAAGAGCCTGATGCTGGGAAAGACTGAAGGCAAAAGGAGAGGGGGCGACAGAGGATGAGGTGGTTGGACAGCACTACCAACTCAATGGACATGAGTTGGAGCGTTGCAGCAAACTCCAGGAGATAGGGAAGGACAGGGGAAGCCCGGTGTGCTGCAGTTCATGGGGTCACAGAGAGTCAGACATGACTCAGTAACTAAACAGCAACAGTAATTTGTTTTTAATGTTTTGAACATATCCTTTTAAAAGAAGTATTGAGAGGAAAACACAGCAGAGTAAGAAGATGAGCCTTATTCACCCCTCTCCTGCCATCAAACATGAATAACTAGTCACACAAACATCTATAATTGCTAAAGCCTCCATCACTCACTCACACTGGGGAGTCCACGGCATTCAAGGAGCTTAAACACGCCGTGCCATGCTAACCCAAGTATGCCAAATACAGAAGATATTTATATAAAAGTACCAATTTGGTACAGAAAGAATAAAATTTTAAAAAGAGATTAACATTTAAAGTTGATTTTTCCTCCATCCTCCCATTAATTGGTTCGGGGCCTGACATATGGCAGTCCCCATGGACCCAGCTCTGGGATTCTCTGACTTGGAGGGCTGATCCCCTGACCCCTACTCCAACCCCATGTCATCTGGAGTGTGTGGTGGGAAGATGAGGGTTCACGCCACCAGGCTCTGTCCCCAGACGTGCTCATGATGCTAAAGGCCAGGTGCCTGCTGGGCCTGCAGGACGTCAGCGCAGCTTTCCTCCGCTGAGACGCTAACAAGTAGCAGTTCTCCGTAATCCTCCTGTTGTCCCTGCAGGAATGCTCTGCTCCCCGTGCCTGCAGTGGGCCACCGGGGGGCAGGAGGGTGACTCCTGGGGGAATCCTGGGATCTTAAATGTGACTCTGCCCTCTGCCCCATAGAGGCACCCCCTCACTTCCCAGGATGCCGCAGAAACTAGAGAGAAGCTACGTTCACCTTTCCTCGTGGAGAAGAAACCAAGGCCCAAGGAGGTGGTGGGTATCCCCCCAGAGCTGAGGAAGAGTCGGCCTGGGTCCAGAGAGAGACGGAACACTGAACGGCCCTGGGTGCCAGAGAGCTGCTTCTCCCAGACTTGTCAACCCGTGTGGCGGTGACGACGGCCCTTCAGCCACGTGTCAGGTCCAAGGAGTCAGACCCCCGCCTTCCCCACCTGCACCAGCCTTGCCTCCCCTAACCCCAAATCCGTCCTGAGCCTCAGCGAGGGGACCGCCTCTCCAGTGCTCCGCATTCCGACCGGGGCTCTGGATCTCAGCCCTTATCCTGCTTCCGAAAGGAGGACACTGTCAGGGTTTGTACTTCAGTTTTTTTTTTCTTTCTTCTCTATTTTGATATTATGGCATACTGTCCTTTGGAAAGAAAACCACGTTTATTTACATACTACATTTTCAAAGAAAGTGCCATGGACCTTGAACTACTGTCAACATCAACATAGGTAAATATAGAATATTTTAGTAATAGCTTTTTCTTAGAAAAAGTGAAGACAATATTTTGGAGTAGTTTTTGATTTACAGCAAAGTGGAAGGAAAGGCCCAGAGATGCCCCACCTGCCCCTACACCTACCTGTCCCCACCCCTGCACAGCCTCCCCGCCAATCCACACGCCTTGCAGATGGTGCATTTGTTATAACTGCTGAGCCTAAATGGACACATCATTGTCGCCCAAAGTCCACGGTTGACATTAGGGTTGACTCTTGCTGCCATACACTCTATGGGCTTTGACAAGTGTATAATGACGCATATTCATGATTATGGCGTCACATGGAGCCATTTAATTGCCCTAAAGCATCCTCCGTGCTCCTCCTATTCATCCTTCCTTCTTCCCTCCAAACCTTGGCAACCACTACATTCTACCATCTCCATGATTTTTACCTTTTTCTGAATGTCATGTAGTTAGAATCAAATAATTTGTAGCCTTTTCAGACTGGCTTTTTTTCACTTGGAAATATGCATTTAAGTTTCTTTCATGACTTTTCATGGTTTGATATCTCATTTCTTTTTATTGATGAATAATACTCTGTTACATGGATGTGCCAGCTTATTCTTTACCTACTCAAGGACATCTTGGTTGTTTCCAAGTTTTGGCAACTATCAATAGAGCTACTATAAACATTGTTTGCAGGTTTCGTGTGGACATAACTTTTAATTCCTTTGGATAGATACCAAGGAAGGCAATTACTTTGGTTTTCAAATCTAGATTTTCTTGGTTAAAGAGACACTAACTATGGTCAGCTGAAATGTTGTTGTTGTTACTTAGTCACTAAGTTGTGTTTGACTCTTTGAGACCCCATGGGTTGTAGCCCCCCAGCCTCCTCTGTCCATGGGATTTCACAGGCAAGGATATTGGAGTGGGTTGCCATTTCTTTCTCCAGGGGATCTTCCCGACCCAGGAATCGAAT
This sequence comes from Bos javanicus, assembly GCF_032452875.1. NCBI lineage: Eukaryota > Metazoa > Chordata > Mammalia > Artiodactyla > Bovidae > Bos > Bos javanicus. Next base: position 47,841,796 of record NC_083893.1, on the reverse strand, counting down.
CCATATCTCTTGCATCTCTTGTATTGGTGAGCGAATTCTTTACAACTGAACTGAATAATGCCCCTCAAATATATCTGTGTCCTAATCTTCAGATGTGGTGTTGAAGAAGACGCTTGAGAGTCCCTTGGACTGCAAGGAGATCCAACCAGTCCATCCTAAAGGAAATCAGTCCTGAATATTCATTGGAAGGACTGATGCTGAAGCTGAAGCTCCAATACTTTGGCCATGAAGAGCTGACTCATTGGAAAAGACCCTGATGCTGGGAAAGATTAAAGGCAGGAGGAGAAGGGGATGACAGAGAATGAGATGGTTGGATGGCATCACCAAGTCGATGGATATGAGTTTGAACAAGCTCTGAGAGTTGGTGATGGACACGGAAGCCTGGAATGCTGCAGTGGGGTTGCAAAGAGTCAGAAAATGACTGAGTGACTGAACTGAACTGAATCTTCAGGACCAATCAGCGTTACTTTAGGTAGCAAAAGGGGCTTTGCCAATATGATTAAGTTAAGGATCCTGAGGTCAGATTACACTGGATTCCCCCGGTGGGCATGCTTTCATCTCAAGGGTCCATCAAAGAGGGCCAGGAGGATTTGAGTTGTTAGTAGGAGAGTTGACAAGCAAGAGGTTGGAATGATTCAAGGAAGGGGCTGAGCCTTTAGACGCAGATGGGTCTAGAGCTGGGAAAGGCACAGAAGGATTCTCCATAAGCCTTATGGAGTGCAGCCCTGATTTTAGACTTGATTTTAACTTCTGACCTCAGAACCGTAAAATAACTCTGTTGCTTTCTGCCACTAAGTTTGTGGTCATTTGTCATAGCAGCAATGGAAATCTAATACCCCAGCAAAGAATGCGCTCCTCCTGGGAACCTGAGTCTTCCATCCCCATGGGAACTCCAGCCATTCTTCATGGGCATCTGCTAGTCTTCCTCTGACTCTAGCAAAACCCACGTGTTGTCTTGGGAAGGTAGAGAGTGAACTCTGATCTCTGTGGATGGCACGAGCCAATCCAAATCTTTTCTGAGGTTCAAAAGAGTGTGTTTTTCAGTCTTGATGGTTAAAAAAAAAAATGTGTGGCTTTGTACTCCCTGATTGGCTGCCCACTTACTGCTTCTGGTTGGGCTTAACCCCAGGAAAGTCTCTTGAGAAACGCCAATCACGTGAGAGCGTCCAACTAGCAATATTTGGATAAATTCTGGGTAAGCAACCAGGGTTTTAGATGCCCTTCCAACCCAAACGTGGGAGCTGTGTGAAATTTACACATCGTTCCTCAGTGGTCTGCGGGATCTGCGGAGGTTGTGAAATGGGAACCAGGAGAGGCCTGGAGAGCAGCCCCAGTCGTGACCCTGGGGCAGGGGAAATTGCTTAAAACCCCATCGTAAATACATCCTGCCCCTCGGATGCCGGGCCTTGCAGAGAGAACAGGGCCGAGCTGCTGGAGTGTGTGCCCTGAGCAGCATTTTGTGTGTTTCTCAGCCAAAAGTGCATGAACCAGAGAGTCAGGGGTGACCATGCACCCCCAATAAAACCCCCTTACAGCGCTCCTCACCATGGAGTCTCACTAGGTTCCCTGTTAAATTCTAAGTTCTGCCCAACTTTTAAGAATCTACTTCCTGATTTCTAGGCCTCCTAGCCTTTGTGGAATAGTACTTCTCATGAGATTTTTCAACCAAAGAGGTCTGGAAAAGCCACCTAAATTGCACGAGGATTAATTGCATACATGTCTAATAGTGTCTTCTTTCTACTCAACTCCCCTTCAACCTTTCTGGGATGAAGCTTCTTCATCCTATGAATGAGGTCAATTGTCTTGGGGATTCCAGCCTGTTAGTAACAAACATCATTTTTGTACATCCCTACTTAAAGCTCAACATTCAGAAAATGAAGATCATGGCATCTGGTCCCATCACTTCATGGGAAATAGATGGGGAAACAGTGTCAGACTTTATTTTTTGGGCTCCAAAATCACTGCAGATGGTGACTGCAGCCATGAAATTAAAAAAACGCTTACTCCTTGGAAGAAAAGTTATGACCAACCTAGATAGCATATTCAAAAGCAGAGACATTACTTTGCCAACAAAGGTCTGTCTAGTCAAGGCTATGATTTTTCCAGTGGTCATGTATGGATGTGAGAGTTGGACTGTGAAGAAAGCTGAGCACCGAAGAATTGATGCTTTTGAACTGTGGTGTTGGAGAAGATTCTTGAGAGTCCCTTGGACTGCAAGGAGATCCAACCAGTACATTCTGAAGGAGATCAGCCCTGGATGTTCTTTGGAAGGAATGATGCTAAAGCTGAAACGCCAGTACTTTGGCCACCTCATGCGAAGAGTTGACTCATTAGAAAAGACTCTGATGCTGGGAGGGATTGGGGGCAGGAGGAGAAGGGGACGACAGAGGATGAGATGGTTGGATGGCATCACTGACTCGATGGACGTGAGTTTGAGTGAACTCGGGGAGATGGTGATGGACAGGGAGGCCTGGCGTGCTGCGATTCATGGGGTCGCAAAGAGTTGGACATGATTGAACGACTGAACTGAACTGCACTTACATTTTGGGCTTCCCAAGAAGCTCAGTGGTAAAGAATCTGCTTGCTAATGCAGGAGATGAAGGAGACGCGCATTCGATCCCTGGCTAGAGAAGAGCCCCTACAGAAGGAAATGGTCATCCCCTCCAGTATTCTTGCCTGGAGAATCCCATGGAGGGAGGAGCCTGGTGGGCTACCATCCATGGGGTCACAAAAGAGTCCGACGCAACTTAACGACTGGGCACATGCACTTAGATTTTGAGTTTTTGAAACAGCTTACAAGCTGAATGTCGCTTATATTTCTAAAGTTTTTGATAAGCTGATTAGATTCAATAGTAGACAAAACATCAAATAATGGTAAAATTTATTTATGGGATGCTCTTTATCTTTCTCTCTCTCTGTCATATACACACACACATACACGCTCCTATGGAAGCATAGATGAGGCTCAGTGGCTTCAATTTACCTTTGAAACTTCATCTTTGACTCTCCAGAAATTGTATGAAATGTGGCAGGAGAAAAGTCAAAAGAAAAATGTGCTGAAAGTAAAGACTCAATTCTGATAAACCCAGCTCCTTTTTGCACCATTCTGGCTGTTGAAAATGGTTCGACAACAGTCAGGTCATCCCTGTACTTTTTAGATTTGCTTCAAAAGAACAGGAAAGAGAATCAAACCTCGGCTGTAATTCTGAATCATCCTCGAAATCCTTGCTGCCAATTTAGTGTAACATTAGAGACTTTTCCAATTGATGTGAAGTTATACAATAGAGATGCTCTAGGCTTCCTACGGGTTTCTAAAGTAGCCATTTAGGAAGAACTGATCTCTGTTATAATTCATCCAAAACTGGTCCTTTGCCCTGTGTATTCCATGAGCAGGTAAAGTACAGAGAGAATTAAGGGGCCACGTGGTGGCCCGAAGAGAAAATTTCTACAACTTGGGGACTGCCATACATGCCATGAAGTGCCTCAAAACCTTTTTAAGATAATCAGTACACTAAAACACTAGAAAAAAGAATCAAGAGAGATAGTGAATCAGAAATTGGTAGGAATCTCTGAGAAGCAGAAAGAGATAAGAAGCAAAATGAGAAAAATCTTAGTCCACAGCCTGGGAAGGAGACCCCTGAGATAGGGAATTGTGGAAAACTTGGGGGCTCATCCTGGGGGCTCTGCCCCCAGTGCAGCATTTGCAGAAGCTGTGCTGATGGGAGCATGTTAAAATTAAAGAGGGAAATTGAATACTCTCACTATGGGGATAGATATGTATATTGCCATTCGGAGAGCTATCAATAATTATTCTTGATCTTTGTGAAGTTCCTACATACTGTGCATAGAATTTTAGAATATTTGTGTCTTCCTGGTATATTGAACATTTATCAACATACAGTTCATTTCTCTTTGTTCTCCCTAATGTGTTTATATTATTTTATTTCCTAGCTATAGTTTTTCATCATTTTATTTTCCACTTTTTCATATTCTTATGTTTTAGACATGTCTCTTATAAGAGTATCAAAATCTATATTTAAAAATTACTCTGATAATGTCTGTATTTTAATTGGGAATATAAACCAAGAACATTTATTTTTATTATTGACATGCTCACGTTGTTTACAGAATTGTACATTTGCTTTCTATTTGTCTCATTTAATGCCTCTTTTTTCTTCTTTCTTGATGTTAAAGCGTTTATTTTAGTTTGTTTAGTTTTTATTTTGTTTTCTTATCCTGTCTCCATATTTTTACCAGCTTTGAAGTTAGATTCTTTTTTTTTTCTAATTTTATTTTATTTTTAAACTTTACATAATTGTATTAGTTTTGCCAAATATCAAAATGAATCCGCCACAGGTATACATGTGTTCCCCATCCTGAACCCTCCTCCCTCCTCCCTCCCCATACCATCCCTCTGGGTCGTCCCAGTGCACTAGCCCCAAGCATCCAGTATCGTGCATCGAACCTGGACTGGCAACTCGTTTCTTACATGATATTTTACATGTTTCAATGTCATTCTCCCAAATCTTCCCACCCTCTCCCTCTCCCTCAGAGTCCATAAGACTGTTCTATACATCAGTGTCTCTTTTGCTGTCTCGTACACCGGGTTATTGTTACCATCTTTCTAAATTCCATATATATGCATTAGTATACTGTATTTATGTTTTTCCTTCTGGTTTACTTCACTCTGTATAATAGGCTCCAGTTTCATCCACCTCATTAGAACTGATTCAAATGTATTCTTTTTAATGGCTGAGTAATACTCCATTGTGTATATGTACCACAGCTTTCTTTATCCATTCATCTGCTGATGGGCATCTAGGTTGCTTCCATGTCCTGGCTATTATAAACAGTGCTGCGATGAATATTGGGGTACACATGTCTCTTTCAATTCTGGTTTCCTCAGTGTGTATGCCCAGCAGTGGGATTGCTGGATCATAAGGCAGTTCTATTTCCAGTTTTTTAAGGAATCTCCACACTGTTCTCCATAGTGGCTGTACTAGTTTGCATTCCCACCAACAGTGTAAGAGGGTTCCCTTTTCTCCACACCCTCTCCAGCATTTATTATTTGTAGACTTTTGGATCGCAGCCATTCAGACTGGTGTGAAATGGTACCTCATAGTGGTTTTGATTTGCATTTCTCTGATAATGAGTGATGTTGAGCATCTTTTCATGTGTTTGTTAGCCATCTGTATGTCTTCTTTGGAGAAATGTCTATTTAGTTCTTTGGCCCATTTTTTGATTGGGTTGTTTATTTTTCTGGAGTTGAGCTGTAGGAGTTGCTTGTATATTTTTGAGATTAGTTGTTTGTCGGTTGCTTCATTTGCTATTATTTTCTCCCATTCTGAAGGCTGTCTCCTCTATGACCCACCTCCCAGAATATTGGAAATAAAAGCAAAAATAAACAAGTGGGACCTAATTAACCTTAAAAGCTTCTGCACATCAAAGGAAACTGTTAGACTCTTTAATATTTTTATTAGTGGTTATGCTTGAAAATGTATTAATATTGTGCTTAGACTAAAGACAATTTAAACATAATTTCTAAACTCCTTTTCTGGAAAGATACAAGTACCCAAGAACAAATGTCAAGAACCCCTTTAGCTTATATATTTTTAATAGGAAGTATTTAAATTTTGTCCTTGTTTAACCCCACAAATTAGGCATAATAATGTTAATTCACATAATACTTGTTTAGATTTTCCTTCTGTTTGTTCATTACTCATTCTTGCATTTCACATTTCCTTCTTGGATATTTTTCTTTCTGACCATAGTTTTTAACCTGAAAATACGTTTATTTTATCCTCACTCTTAAAAAGACAGTTTCTGTGAGTACATGATTCCGGTTGACAGCTTCTTCCTTCTGCGTGCGCCTCTCCATACAGTAGCCTCTCCATACAGTAGCCTGTGGACGGGGGTCTCGCTGTGTCTTCTGAGAAGTCTGCTGTCAGGGCAATGTGTTTGTCGTGTCTGACTCTTTGTGATCCCACGGGCTGTAGCCCACCAGTCTCCTCTGTCCACGGAATTCTCCAGGCAAAAATACTGGAATGGGCTGCATTTCCTTCCCCAGGGGATCTTCCCAACCCAGAGGTCAAACCTGAGTCTCTCACATCGCATGCAGACGCTTTACCATCTGAGCCACCAGGGAAGCGCTGACCCTTTGTATGCAATTTCTATTTTCTTTCATCCCCTCTCGCTTGAAGAACTTCTCTTTGTTTTAGTTCCATCTTTCTTTCCTGCCTTCCTTCCTGAAATGGAAGTGTTGATCATCTCATTTACATGCTCATGTCTGTTCTAACCTGACGGGATCCCACATACCATGTGAGCAAGGTAAGAGCACTTTGCAGACCCAACTACTCTTGCCAATTATCTGCCTACGAACTAAGAGAGAAGCAGAATAATCAATCTCCTTCATATACTTGGAAATTTCAAAGAACGTCCACTGCTCCAATGAATTTTTCAAACTTGAGGCTGAGGCCTTGTTTGATCCCTGTCTTCTTACTTTCCAGGGTGTCTCTGCAGAGGTTTTGGCAGATGCTTAATAAATATTTGCAAATATCTAAGTTATACAGACTGGGGATTTTAGTATGTACAAGAATGAACATCTGAATTTGACATTAAAGGCAGAAATGGCTTATTAAACTACATGAATTTTTTTTTCCACACTGTAGAAATTGGAAGCCATTCAATTCAGTCATAGGAAATTCCTATTTTAATTGGCCCTCCCTGCTCAGGTCCTCTATTGAACATGACTGGATTTGAGGAAGGTGTTGGGGACAGACAGGAAGCCCCTGCCTCCTGGTACTCACTCCTTCCTGGGAGTGTGAGTGGGACCTGTTCATGCTTCTGCCCAAAAGTATGCAGTAAAGGTGATGGGAAGTGTGGATCATATGACGAATTCATGACATTCGCCTTGCTGAGTGGCTCTTTCCATTGTTTGCTGAAGAAGAAAATTACCCTATTGTGAGCATCACTTGGAGAGAGCCATGTGGCCAGGAGCTGAGGGCAGCTTCTGGTCAACAGAAACTGAGGTCCTCCATGCTTCAGCCACAAGGAGATGGAGACCACTGATAACCAAGTGAGATCAAGAGCAGACCCTTCCCCAGTCACGCCTACAGATGAGATGCCAGTCCTGGCCAAAGCCTTGACTGCAGCCCTGCAGAGAACCCAGCTAAGCTGCTCCCACAGAAATGGTGAGATGATGCATGCGTGTTGTGTGAAGCCATTAAGTTGTGGTAACACAGCTACATAGCAGTAGATTAGCAGTAGATTAGCAGTATCTATTGGCAGTAGATAGCTAATAAGAGATGACCAAAGGGTTCTGAGAGTCTCTTCGTCAAGATTATCTGCCAGTACTTTCCAAAGTGGTGCAGATATTAGAGAAGAGTGACAGTCCCCTCTTTTTAAAGTATCTCGGCTGTAGATTCCACATTATAATTATGTGGCTGGAAAACTCTAGAGGAAAAACTGAGAGGCACACTTGGAATGCGAGCTGCGGATTTTGGCAGAACACTGGAAAGTGTGCAGTGAGTTCTGCCATCTGTACCCAGAGTCTTCACATAGTGTAGAGCAGAAAAATAGAGCATGGAATGGGCTCACGTTGTTGGGGAAGCATCAAGTGGCCATGACCTTCAAGGAAGGGCTCAGGTGGTGGCTGAAATGACAGCATCTCATGTCCTAGCTCTATCACAGAGAATAAAACATCTGTCTAAATACTGGAGAGAGAACATTTTCAAAAATAAAGATACCTGAAGATATCACACACAGAACACCTTTCCACCTGCTTGCTTAAAATAATGTAGTCATTATGGCAATAAGTGTTTCTAATAAAGTATGAAAATGGATTGTTTGCTTTGCTGCTTGTATGAACTCTCATTTCTCTTTTTATGATATTGAAGCTGACATTTGCGTACCCTTTATCAGTAGAATATTTAATCAAGTCCAATCTGCAAGAAGCAAGAGGAATTATTTTATTTAAAACCTGTCCCCCATGTAAAAGTCCTGGGAAGTAGGACAACGCCCATGGAACATGTGTGAGTGTTAGAGTAAGAAATGAGAATCTGGAGGGAGTCTTTGAAAGAAGAGATGTCCCTGCGTGTGACCAGCAACTGGGCTTGGTGATGCCAATAAGTTTTGAGTTTAAAGTTGAGGTCGAAGACGCATGTTTGGGGAACTCAAAGCAACCTCTGTGAGCAACTGTGCATTCATTTTTGCAGTTGAATTGTTGCAAAAATATGTGCACAGGCTTTTAGGTGATATTGGTTTATGCCATTCTCCTATTATAAAACCTTCAATGTCTCTCCAGGGAGGATGAGATTAAGTGCAATCTCCTGGATATAGCAGACAAGGACGTCCATAACCCACACCTGGCCTTCTTCCTTCCCTACCTCCAGCGCTCCCTGTCTACTCAAGCCCCACTGTGGCACAAGGAATTTTTGGTTGCCTTTGCCTGAATTCCCCATTCCTGTCACACACACACAGCTTTGCATGTGCTGGTCTCTGGTCCTCAAATCTTCTTCCTTGTACCTCATACCTACATAGTTTTATTCCTACTCCAAAGTCTGATGTAAATGTCACTTTTCCCTAGAAGGGTTTCTTAAAATCATTATCTGTGTGTTTGTGCCGCAGTCTGTGCTACACAGGCCCTTATCCTTGGCCTGACATCATTGACCGATCTTAGTTTCTTCCAGAGTAGGGGTGATGTCACACTCATTGCTTAACCCTAGCACACATTAGGGGCTTCCCTGGTGGCTCAGCGGTAAAGAATCTGCCTGCAATGCAGGAGACGCAGGTTGGATCCCTCAGTCAGAAAGAACCCCTGGAGGAGGAAATGGCAATCTGCTCCAGTACTCTTGCCTGGGAAATTCCATGGATAGAGGAGTCTGGCTGTCTATAGCCCATAGGGTCGCAAAGGGTTGGACAAGAGTGAAGCAACTGAATGTGAGCACACGTCGCAGTGTCTCTCACAAAGTAGGTGCTTTAAAAACACTTCTTGGGTGAACAGATGGTTCAACAAATGAGGGAAGGAATTTGGGACTGTGATCTCTGGGAGAGTGGTTCACCCAGGTGAACCTCTGTATCAGACACTCTCACGATGAGTGCTGGTTACCGCGAGGTCCGCGGTTTCAGGCGAGGGCAATGTGATTGATGCTCCTGTTCTGCAGCAAGCATCCCAGCCGCCCTGGAGTGAACCTTCCAGGTTGACCTCCACTCTTTTCGAATGGGAACTGCAGCCAATAGCACGGCTGTGCTCACATGGCCAGGAGAGTGCGAGGTCTCCATCAGACAGCTCTGCTGGGACTGGGGCTTCCTGAATTTCCCTTGTGTAGTTTCAGATTTTAGCACCGTCACGTGCCTCAGGGCTGGTACAGGGCCGCAAAAGCTCAACATTATGGGTCAGCATGATGGAGGCGGGAAATCGTCCCTTGCCACTTGACTGGGAACCCTGGTGATATGCAAAACATAATTCCACGACCACGGTTAGAATCTTTGTAAAAGGTTTCTTATTTTAAAAAGGTAAACATTTTAAGTTTTTAAAAGTCACTTTTGTGTGGCTACCAGCAACCAAGTTGCGGCATTTATAACTAAATGGTACGGGGGCCAGAGTTCTGAAATCAGCACGGTTCCCATCTCTGGACGTTCCCAGAGTCAGGGCTGACGGATCTCCTCCTGCCTGTGTGAGCTTATCTGAGGGAGCAGTTGGGGTTGTCTCTGAGCCTTGGTTGACTCCATTGTAAATCCAGAAGGGGCCCTGCCTGCCCTGAAACACCGATTCTTACCTTTCCAGAAAAAAGCAGCAGTCACCAAGAGGAAGACCAGCACAGATTGCACAGGGTCTGACTCCCCCCGGTGGGTCTCCAGCCCAGGCCCTCGGGAGCTCGCAGGGGATGGATGTTGTGTGTGTTAACTCTGGCAGTTCCCGGGCCAGGTCAGGGACACCCCCCTTGACTGGCGATGGAAAGTGAGAGTGCTCCTGTTGGCTTGCTAGAGGTGCCAAAAGAAAGGACTGGGATCGGGGGCCTTAGACAACAGGAGCGTGTTCACTCTAGGCTCTGGGGCTGGAAGACCAGGCTCAGGGTGTTGGCAGAGCTGATTCCCTCCAGGGCTGAGAGGGAGAAGCTGGTCCTTGCCTCTTCTTCATCTTTTGCTGGCTCCTGGCAAGCCTTGTGCTCCTTGACTTGTACAAGCATCACCCCGATCTCTGCCTTTATCCTTCCTCGAGATTCTTCGTGTGTGCCCATCTCTGTGTCTACATCTCCTTGCTCTATAAAGGCCTTTCACAGTGATCTCATCTTAACCTGAACATCTGCAAAGACCCTGTTGCCAAATAAGGTTGTGTTCACAGGGGCTGGGGGCTAAGACGTCAACATTTTTTGGGGTGCACAAAGTGTGACTGTTCTTCACATGAAGATTCTCTCTCCCTTGGCCAAACTCCAACGGCCAAGGGTCATCGATTAGGTGGATGGGAAGACTCCTAGGCAGTCAGATCAAGCCAGGACCGCTGGCTTCAATGTCTAGTGTCTTTCTCTCGGTGCAGGCACCTTCTCAAGCTGCGAGCTGCCCTTTGAGCACCTCCCCACACCCCACTTCTGCATCTCACCCCTGCTCAAGCCCCCACAGTTGTTCCCAGTTGCTTGGACACACAACTGGGCAAGATGAGCTCAGTCTCCAGCAACATTCCCTGTTGTCCCCAGGGTATACCTTCTGCTCCTATCAGAACCCTGTCCCCCAGATCTCTGGTCTCCACTCAAACTCTGCTCTCTGAGGATGCCCACCTCCCCTCACCACCTTGACATCTCCCAGTGGGTACTGCATACTTGTGAGCCCCACACTAGGACTCACACAAGCCCCCCTTGCCCTTCCGCTCTGAGCATTGAACTCACCCCATACTCATTGGCGTGGCGACTGCTGCTCTGCCAGGGATACTGGATATTCTCCAAGGCCAGGACCACAGCTTCAGTGATGTCTGGACGTTCCAGAGTCCCCTTCTAACCTCACTGGAAGAAGAGACTGTCGCTGCCAGAGATGGACTTCAAGCAGGATGCGACCAGCCTGACGTGGACAGTCCAGGTATGTGGGTCACAGCCTGCCTCGCCCTCAGTGGGTATCTCACCCTGCCCCGAGCTCTTTCTGGAATTCCACTGTCTCTGATGCTCTGGCCATGGCTGGAGCCGGGTCCTGGCCTCATTCCACATGAGCTGTGAGTGTCAACAGGAGGCCAAACCCCATAACATAAAATAAACCTCAGGGTCACCTCATTGGAAGATCTTTATCTTCTCCACAACATTATGACCTTACTTCTGTTAGAAAATGCACAGTTTCCGTGAACTTAAACAAAAATAGACTGTAAACCCTGTTTCACAGATCAGCCAAAAAAGTCAGCAAACTCACAGGACAGATGCCACGAGGAAAGAGGAGCATGGACAGCAATTCCAATTCTGGTAATGAGGGCACAGAAGACCTTGGCTTTGGACTGTGAATTCCCTCTGCCTGAATCTGGGTAACTCGCTTGCTTACATTCTCTGCTCTGCTCCCTTGTCGGTAGCATGGTGATGAGAATCACCTCTTGCTTTCTCTGTCTTTGGCCATGTAAGCAAGATCAACGTCCTCAAACTCCCACCAGCATGCCAAGAGGAACACGAATGCCCACTTTTATCCAAGGGCCGTGTCTCAGCGGTGCTTCCCTGGACAAACTCACTGGCCTTGAATCTTCAAAGTAATTGGGTGACCGCCTCAAATTATACCCAGACCAACAGTGGAAGTAGCGACTGAGACAAAACCTCTGTAACCTTGATACCAAGGCTTCCCGGTGAGTTTTGGAGCCCCCAGTTTCTGTGGGCCACCTTCCTCTTGTGACTTCTCTTGGGTGGAAAGACTAGAACCCCAAGGACCTACAGTGTGTTCCTGTGCTGGCTTTGAGGGTGGAAGGTAAGCAAATTTGGAGCTGGTTGGGTTTTTTGACCATCCAGAGCAGTGGTTTTCGAGCAGCATTTTCAGCCAGAGAGAATTTGTTCGAGTTAAAGAAATCTTAGGGCTGAGTATGGAAAATGGATAGAAGGGGCTCTCTTAGATGGAGAGCCAGAATCTTGGAGTCCTACTCTTGGGCTGCTGGTCTACCCACTCTAGCCTCCCAAAAGGGCCATGGGGCCCCCAGGGCTCCATGGGCCCCATGTAAAGATGCAGCTGGGGCTCACACCCTCCCAATGCAGAGACATCCACTGTGCTACTCACACTGGGTGGTCTACCCACTTTTCCCGCAGGTCTCCAGTTCAAGACTTTCTCAGCCTTTAGGGGACATGGTGCTCAGATAGTCCTTCATCATGTCTACGTGCTGGTGGCCTCTGAAAGTTGGACCCACTGACCCTCTTGGGTGTATTGCCAACACAGATGTCTGCCTCTCCCCCATGTGAAGACCACCTTGGTGACCTTCTTCCCCAAGTCCCAGCTTCACACGAGCCTTGCCATTGCACACACTGCTCTTCAAATAATGGTCATTCTGGGCTCTCTGTTGGCGTGGTTACCTGCCTTAGAATCCAGTCCACGATGCTAATTCCCCCTGACAAGGCAGTGCCGTAATGGGCCATCCTGCTCCAAGGCTGACATCCCTCCATCTGGAAGCCGGTTGCAGCCAGAGCATCCGTTCTCTTCTCACCACTGGGTCACACCACGGCCATTAATCCTTCCTGCTTTCCCATGCAAACATTTGTAAAGCCACATCCCTCCCATCTTGTGCTTGTATAATTGATTTTTTAAAACCTAAATACAGAGCTCTCCCTGCATCCCTGTTGAATTTTATTTGGTTTCATGTCATTCAACCTGGCTTGCTCTTCCTGAGCCCTGTGCTGTAATCGAGAATGATAGCAAAAGTTGCCTCCCCGTGCTGTTTGGCCTACAGATTTGATATCTCAAGTGTCGGGGAAATGATGCTCTAGGTCAGGTCAAGTGCAAAGCTTTGCAGCCAGCACCGAATCAGCACTCTCTTCTGGGCAGATATTAACTCATTGATCAGCACTGCTCAGCTGGTTGTGAATCCACTTTACTATGCTGGGCACCGGATCACACTCTCCATCTTGTTCATACAAACACACAGCAATTGGGCCTCATTTGGATCCTTAATGCAGTGCCATGAGGTAAGAGGAACATGGACAATAATTCCAATTTTGGTAATGAGGTCACAAAAGATCTTGGCTTTGGACTCAGAATTCCATCTGTTTGAATTTGGGCAAACTGCTTATTTATATCCTCTGACTTTGCTCCCTCAGCTGTAAAACGGTGGTGATGATTGCCTGCTGTTTTCTCTGTCTTTGGCCACCTAAGCAAGACCAACTCCCCCCAACCCCCATCAGCGTGCCAGGAGGAACACAAACGCCCACTTTGAGCCAAAGCCCACATCTCAAGGATGTGCCTGGGGGCTCTCCTTGCCCACCTGACTTGGGATGCTCTGGTCCTCTCTCCCTGGCCATCAGGCGCCCTGACTTGGGGCTCTCTGCTTTCCTTCTTGTTTGCTAGCCCATCTAGCATCCTCAGCACCGGTTTATGGTCACCAGTGGGCTCTCAGTTTCATCTCTTTTGGCTGCAAGTTCAGGATCTTGGCCTCTTTGAGACTTGATGTTTCAATCTGTAAAAGAGAGAAGATGAAGTCTACCTGGTGAGATGACACACACAGGGAGCAGACAGAGGGTGGGGGTCTTGGAGCTGAGGTGGGAATCACTCACACACATCGCAGGGGCTCTGCGTGCTTCTTCTGAGTCCTGGACCAGCGGGACTGGCCTGGGCCTGGGGAGAGCCTCAGCAGAGCTGGCATCTGCTGCCCGCCAAGCCTCCGGGCATCCTCCAGAGACAGAGGCTTTTTTTTTCTAAATCAAGATTATTTAAGATTATGATATTGTTCCTTCTTTCAGAAAAGTAGCAAAGGAAGCGAGCACTTGCTTGATGTTGTTGATGCCCCCACCTACAGACCCAGGGGTGGCTTCTTCGGCCATCTTGTGTGCCCCAGAATTGGCTGGCTAGGAATTCAATGTGGCATCCTTATTCAGTTTAAGTCTGGTTTTGGGGACTCGCGTTCTCTTTCCTAGAAAAGGTCACATTTCCCCATTTCAGGCGTGTTCCCTGGCCTCCATTATTTCCTGGAGGGCACCCAGGAGCAGCCCTGACCCCCCGGGGGGGTTCTCCCAGTGCAGGTGAGGGGGTCTGGACTCAGGGTTGGTGCAGCGAGCCCCTCCCACCTCAGGGGTGGTCTAACAGCTGTAGTGGGTAAGATGTGACAGCTTCTGGTGCAGACCTTGCTAGGGGCTCTCAGGGTCCCCCTAAACCCCTCCTCCCCCCGGCTTCATCCCACTTTTCCCTTCACACTACAGCCAGGCCAGGCACTCTCAGCTGGGATCTGCTCCCCTTTGGAGAACTACTCTTCCCGCTCACCATGCAGTCTTCCTGCCAGACCCTGAGGCAGAGCAAGGTTTGTCTTCCAGAGCACTGACGGCAAGGCCAGAGCATCCAGACATTAGACCTGGAAGTATCCCCAAGTTTAACCTTCTCATTTCATAGACAAGTGGAGGAAATCCAAGTTCTCATCTCCAAAGGCCAATGGACAGAGCCACCTCTTACTGTGCTAGGCCGTGTCCTCCCCAGAGCTGTGTTATCCCCCATGCAGCCTCGGACAGAATATAAATCATCTTTTATAATAAAGTTACAGGTGGTGCTGATGGGCACACCTGTGAGGCACGAGCAGACCACCGTACTGGCGTGATCTCATTTCCTCATCTTTCATTTTTACTGTAATTGGAAGTTTGTACTCTGACCAGTGTCTCCTCATTTCTCCTGCCCCCAAGTCCTGGTAACCACCATTCTAATCTCTGTTTCTGTGCTTTTGGCTTTTGAGATTCCTCATATCAGAGAGATGACATAGTGTTTGTTTTTCTCTGTCTGGCTTGTTTATTGGGTAGTCCAAAAAATTCATTCCTTTTTTTCTATAAGCTGTTACAGAAAAATCTGAATGAAACTTTTGGCCAACCCAACACTTAGCATAATGCTATGCTAAGAGTCCTCAGAGTCCATTCATGCTGTCAAAAATGGCAGTGTTTCCTTTCTCCTCATGGCTGAATACTGTCACTATATACATATAGGTACAGTCCTCTTATTCCCACATGGCTCAGTGGTAAAGGATCCACCTCCACCTGCAATGCAGAAGATGCAGGTTGATCCCTGGGTCCGGAAGATCCCTTGGAGAAGGAAATGGCAACCCATTCCAGTATTCTTGCGTGGAGAATCCCAAGGACAGAGGAGCCTGGTGGGCTACAGTTCACCGGTTGCATCGAGTCAGACAGGACTGAAGCGACTGAACACTCATGCATACATTCACCCATTGATGGACTCCTGGATTATTTCCACACTTTGGCTATAAAGGCCTCATTCAAATGCAGAACAGCCAGGGAGGAGCCTCTGAACCTCTCTGCTGGGGACTGAAGCCTCGCACCAACGAGCTGTGTGAGCCTGGGCACACTGGCCGGTACTTCTGGGCCCCTGCTTTCTCACTGCAGAGCGAGGGCAATCCCAGTGTGCTGGGCGCGGCCCACCACGTGGTGGAGGAGGGCCTGCTGCTCAGCACCATGAGGTGCAGCTGCCAGGCATCTGCTTCTGCGGAGCCAAGGTCATGGCCTCCTGGGGCAGCCACCCTGTCTGAGCAAGGTGGGCTGCAAAGGCCTGGCTATTTCCTTCTGACATGGGTCAACCCTGTGGGGCTGCAGGTGGTCCAGGGCTCCTCGCTGAGCTGGGAGAAGCTTCTTCCAACTGTCTGTGCAATCACTTCTTCCTTGCTTCTTTCATGGATGTTGATCCCTAAGGGGGACCTTAGAACTGGACATGGAACAACAGACTGGTTCCAAATAGGAAAAGGAGTACGTCAAAGCTGTATATTGTCACCCTGCTTATTTAACTTATAGGCAGAGTACATCATGAGAAACGCTGGGCTGGAAGAAGCACAAACTGGAACCAAGCTTGCTGGGAGAAATATCAATAACCTCAGATACGCAGATGACACCACCCTTATGGTGGAAAGCGAAGAATAACTAAAGAGTCTCTTGATGAAAGTGAAAGAGGAAGGTGAAAAAGCTGGCTTAAAGCTCAACTTTCAGAAAACTAAGATCATGGCATCTGGTCCCATCACTTCATGGCAAATAGATAGGGAAACAATGGAAACAGTGAGAGACTATTTTTTGGGCAAAATCACTGCAGATGGTGACTGCAGCCATGAAATGAAAAGACTCTTGCTCTTCGGAAGAAAAGTTATGACTAACCTAGACATATTAGAAAACAGAGATATTACTTTGCCAACAAAGGTCTGTCTAGTCAAAGCTTTGGTTTTTCCAGTGGTCATGTATGGATGTGAGAGCTGGACTATAAAGAAAGCTGAGCACCAAAGAATTGATGCTTTTGAACTGTGGTGTTGGAGAAGACTCTTGAGAGTCCCTTGGACTGCAAGGAGATCCAACCAGTCAAGCTTAAAGGAAATCAGTACTGAATATTCATTGGAAGGACTGATGCTGGAGCTGAAACTCCAACTCCAATCATGTGATGTAAAGAATTGACTCATTGGAAAAGACCCTGATGCTGGGCAAAATTGAAGTCAGGAGGAGAAGGGGATGACAGAGGATGAGATGGTTGGATGGCATCACTGACTCAATGGACATGAGTTTGAGTAAACTCCGGGAGCTGGTGATGGACAGGGAAGCCTGGTGGGCTGCAGTCCATGGGGTCACAGAGTTGGACACGACTGAGCAACTGAACTGAACTGATCCCTAAGGAGCACTGTGCCCCTCACGGTTCAGTAAGTTCTGGGTTCCACAGTCCAGCCCGCAGTGCCCAGCGCCTGCCTCTCTGAGGCTGTGTGAACTGGCACAGCACCTTGAAGAGGTGCGCACTCATGGACGGTGAGGGTCACGAGGAGCCTCACCCTGCGGATGGTGGAGGGGACGTGCAGGGCCCTCAGCCCGTACCTAAATCATGCAGCAGGCAGGAGACGGACGGGTGGGTTTTCTGAGACAGCAGCTGCAGACTTGGGAGGGGCCCCAAACTCTTCATGGACCAGAGCTGGCCCAGAAGACACCTGGGGCGGAAGGTGGCCAAGAGGGGGAGTGGAGAAACACTGTGCTCACCTCCCCTTAAGGACGCGCCCGAATTACAACTGCATATAGAGCAGCTATCTGAAACAACCTGAAGACCATCAGGACAGATTTTTCACAACTACAGACATGAAAAAAGATGCTAGGAGAGACGGGCAGGAGGGGTGGAGACCCAGTATAGTCAGGACTCATGATCCCAGATCCGTGACACACAAACAGCAAAGCACATCCAACAGCACTCGTGCCCATCGATAGATGAAAGAAGATGTGGTGTATCTCTAGGATGGAGTATTACTCAGCTATTCAAAGGAATCTTGTAATTTTGGACAACATGAAATCAGTCAGACCTAGAAAGGCCCCACATAATCCCATTTATATGTGGAATTTATAAAACAAGATGAAAACAGACTCAAAGATACAGATAACAAGCCAGTGGTTGCCAGAAGGGAGGGGAGCTTGTGGGGAAAAATAGGTGAAAGGGATCGAGAGGTGCAAACCTCTAGTTATAAAATAACTACTCCACAGGAATACAGCATGCAGCATGGGGAAAATAGTCAATAACGGTGTAATGACTTTACATGGGGACAGATGGTGACTAGACTTACCGTGGTGATCATTTCATAATGTATGCACACGCCAAGTCACCATGTAGCACACCTGAAACTAACATGATATTGCACATCAACTATACTGGAATTAACAAACAGAAGCCTGGTGTCTTTGCATTAACTTATTCATAGTCAGGAACAAGTTTCATGTTGTCCTTTAGCAAGGGATGACTAGCCTACTTTTAATGAGAAGCAACCCATCCTGGGAGACAAGGACGCTGCCATGAACTCGGGTGCAGAGCGTCTCTGTGCCCTGGGCTCTCAGCTTTCCCAGGACGTGATGGGGAGCCACGCCAGAGGCTGGACCCTCAGCACAGTGGGTGGGTGAGCGATGTCTCATGGTTCTGCTCTGTGCAGAGTTGGAGGGGGCGTGGTCTGCACTTTCCATCTGAGGGTCACAACTCCGGAACTTCGGCTTCAGCCAAGGGTCTGCCCAAGCGATGGGCTTGGGGCTGCTCCTGGAGTTGATCCCTGGCATCTCCTTGAGAAGTGGTCAATCAAGTGTGCACCAAAACAGAGAATTCAGAAGGGAACCTGCTGCCGGGATCCCCACGATGGCTCCACAGCCAAACCCATTGATTTGCGGATGACACTTCCCTCCGGAGTTCCTGTGACTTCTGGGTTTCCATGCCGGGGGCCGGCGGCAGCTGGGCCAGCCTCCATCCCTTGCCCCGCTCGCCCCTCCTCCTGCAGCATCGCCTGTTTGCCTTCCAGCCGCCACCTCTTGTCTCTGCGTCTTTTTGTTCCAGCCTCTTCTATCCAATTCTGCTTCCCAAAACACTGGGAAATGGTTCCAAACACCATGGCTCCAACTGTATCCTGGCAGAACACCCGGGCCTGAGGTTTGTTTCCGGAAACCCTCCAGAGTGGGTGGGGCTCAGCTCAGCCCTGCCCTGCCCCCTCCCCACCCCACCCCCAGTGGGGCATGCTCTTCCTTCTGCCAGCCCAGTCCTGGGACTCCCTGGAGGATGGGCCAAAGCATCTCGGCTCCAGGCCTGCAGACTCACTGTAACCTTTTAAAGGCTCGTCCAGGCCCCAACAGTCATCTGAAAACAAAAATCCTCTCGAATTGCCTTTTCACGATTTCCCTGAATGGTCCTTGATTCCTAAAGCACATGTCAACAGGATGACTATGCAGCTTTGCAACCGTTTTGATTGTTATCACCAACTTTGCTGCTTCGGGTTTGGCTGCAGACACATAGTAATCATTTATTATCCTGCCTTTTACATCTTCTTAAACTTAGCAGGGGCTTCCTCTTTCCCTCTTTCCCATTCAAGTCAATGGCCAAGCCACACTGAAATCCGGAAGGGAAGGGCACCCCTTGGACTACAAAATAGGTTCAGTGGTAGCGTTTCTACAAATCAGACAAGGAGCTGGCAAGAATGCAATTGCACTTCATGTGTGGGAAATCCTTCGTGAAGGAAGAAAATTCCTTCACCAGCTGGAAGGAGTGTCTGTCCCCTGTGGATACGTGAAACCCAGTTCCCTCCCGGTGTCCGGAGCTCCTCGAGAAGCCTTGGCACATGTGTAGAGTCTTCCAGAGAAACCAGGAATCCTGCTCATTCTGCCAGAGGCTCCCTCCTCCCCTCTGCCTTCTCCTCCAGCCTCGCCCTCCTGGTGTTGGGGGATGTCTGCCCCCTCTCCAGGGCATCTGCTCAGCCTCCTCCAGCCCGCCCTGCTGGCCTGTACTGATTTTGCCAATGGGATCAACCTTGGGGAGCCCACACACTGTCTTGCCTGACGGGAAGATGGACGTGATTGGAGGTGGAGAGGTGATGGACCACCCACCCCCACCCCGCCCCAGCCAGGGGGATGGCCTGTAGTGAGGTGGAGGGTGGGGCAACCAGCGACCTCTGGGGAGGTCTGAGGGCAGAAGGTGGCCGAGGTCTCACCAGGGCCACGTGGAAGGGGTTGAGGACCGTGCATCCCACAGGCTATGGGCTACAGAGCTAGGCTCAGGCGCTCCCCTCCAGGGCATGAAGCTGGAGGCAACGGGAGGAATAAAGCCGGGATCTGGAAACCTGGAGCCTTGTTGGGGCTTATGGTTAAACTTTGTGTGTCCACCCGGCCAGGCTATGGTGCCCAGTTATTGGGTCAAATGATAGGCTAGGTGTTGCTGTGAAGGTGTGTTGTAGAAGAGTGGTTGACTTAAGTAAAGAAGATTCTCCTTAAAAATGTAGATGGGCCTCACCCAATCCTTTGGGAGACTTAAGAGCAAACCCTGAAGTTTCCCAGAGAAGAAAGGATTCTGCCTCAAGAGGATGACATGGAAATTTGGCTTGAGTGACTAGATGACCTACCAGTCTGGCCCATGGACATTAGACTTGCCAGGTCTCATCAAGGCATGAGCCAACTTTTGGAAACAAAACCTCTCTCTTTTACACACAACACATACACATGCACACACACACACACACACACACACAGTTTCTCTGGAGAAGCCTGGCTGACACATCAGGGATGGGCAAAGGAACCAAGGTGGTCGCAGCCACGCTTGGACTGAACGCCTGGCCAGCGCCTCAGGAGCCTTTCCCTTTTGCTCACTGCCCAGCCTCCCTCTGAAGTGATGCCGCCCCCCAACTGACAGACCCAAATTCTCTCCCTGAAGTCTGTCAACCAGGCCCCAAACAGGCAGGCCCGCCTAAGAGAACAGAGCAATTATTCCTGTAAGATGTGGAATGTCTTTGAAGGGCAGCCTCTCTTCTGTGACCCTTGAATATTCTCCACGAGGATAATATTAATAATGGGAAATTCTAGGAGAAGAATCTTTAACAGAAGATGCTGGCACAGTGACAAAACAGGGATCCTTCTTTTGAAGAGCTCCGTTCTCTTAACCAAGTCTGTCATATGGCCTTGCACTAAAGAGCTGCCATGTGGAAGAAATTCAGAACGTTGAGCTTACCAGCTCCGTCCCCATCTTCAGAGAGATACCCGGCTCTTTGCTCTGACAGGCATAGAGGAGGAATTTTGATGCTAGCCATACCACAGTGAGGATACACATGGTAATTGTGGTGTGTAATTACCACGGCACTCCCAAGAGAGCCACAAGAGAATCCCGAAAGATCTCAGCAGGATGCCATTCTGACTCTGGCAGAGTGGGGCGGGGTGCCTGTCTATAAATTGTACACAGTCTTGAGATGATTTCCTAGTAAGGGTGCAATCAGCAGTGTGAGTGAGTGTGGGTGTGTGGCTTGTGTAGCATGCTGGCTGTAAAGTTTTTGTTGGCCCATAGAGTCAAAACATCTGCTGAATAAATAATTGACTTGTTGGCTGAACACAACAGCATGAGCGGAGGCGATTGGCCAGCTGTGCCTGAACTCGTTAGGGGTATTTTACTGAAGTCAGTAGAGATTACTGTCTGAAACAAGTAAACTTCAAGCCTCGGGTAATTTAAAAAACAAACAAACAAAAAACCCACCTAGCTCTAGCAGGCACTTAAATGACAGATATTATGATGAGAGCAATGTTTTCTTGAAGGTTTGCTTTTTATCATCACATTTTCCCCAAGAGCAGAGATTATTCAAATGTGTGCTGTGTTTCATTGCTTCTGTCCTGTCTGACTCTTTGCGACCCCATGGACTGTAGCCCACCAGGCTCCTCTGTCCATGGGATTTCCCGGGCAAGAATACCGGGGTGGGTTGCCATGCCCTCTTCCAGGGATCTTGGTGACTCGGGGATTTGAACCTGCATCTTCTGCACCTCTTGCATTGCAGGCAGTTTCTTCACCTGCTGAAGCCCAGGGAGCACTCACAGTACCGGGTTAAGGATGTGGTCGATAGTCATAACTTTTCAACTACACCATCTCTCTGATGCTCTTCCCCTGTCCTGTCACCCACCTTAGGAAGCAGGGTTCCTGACGACACCAACACTAAACGAAGCCTCACTAACTATTAGCTGAAAGCTTCTCAGGGCTGAGAAAAGCTAGGCCTGGGCAGTGAGAAGAAAGGGGGTTAAACTACTGCAACTCACAAAACTTCTGAATAAAACTCAATTCCCAAACAATCAATCACCCCAAGGAATGACAAATGTTCAAGGTCAGAGGGAGAAGGCAGATTAGTCAAAGGAATCCGCAAATGTGGAGGGGTTCAGGTTTGCGGCCCCTGTGCTGGGAGGGAAGGCGTGGACTCTGAGTGGCGTTCCCTCATCCTCATCCACGCCCCACACCTGTGTCCACAGGTGTACCCTTGCCTGCATGCTGTCCCCTCCTTCATCCTTGTCCCCATTCCACCCAGATCTGTGTCTGTGGCCATGTCTCTACGCTCATCCGCATCAACATCCCCAACCACTTCCCACCCTCCTCTCCGTCCATCTCCCCACCCCTGTCTTTGTTGTTGTTCAGAGGCTGAGTCTCACTTGACTCTTTGCGACCCCATGAACTGCAGCACGCCAAGCTCTTCTGTCCTCCACTATCTCCTAGAGTCTGCTCAGAGTCTTGTCGAGTCAGTGATGCTATCTGACCATCACATCTTCTGCCACCCCTTTCCCCTTTTGCCTTCAATCTTTCCCAGTATAAGAGTCTTTTCCAATGAGTCGGCTCTTAGCATCAGCTGGCCAATATATTGGAGCTTCAGCTTCAGCATCAGTCCTTCCAGTGAATTTTCAGGGTTGATTTCCTTTAGGCTGGACTGGTTTGATCTCCTTACAGTCCAGGGGACTCTGAAGAGTCTTTTCCAAGACCACAGTTTGAAAGCATCAATTCTTCGGGTATCCTTATCCAGACCCATTTCTCCACCCACATTTCCAACACTTCCCCACCACACTGATAGTTCTTTTCACATCCGTGTCTACTTCCGTGTCCCCATCCACGTCCGCCATGTCCACGCCCACAGCCACAGCCCATCTGCATCCCTGCATCTTGATAAAGATGCAGCCACTGCTCTGCGTCATCCGATGGCGTGTGCACCCTGGGAAGCCGACAGTCAGACTGACAAGCGAGCCTGCAAGGTCTCGTCGCCAGGAGGTCTTCTAATTAGCCCCCGAGAGAATCTAGTGGTTCCTGTTTCATAATTTGACGAGGCCCGCAAGATTAAGACAGCTTTCATTTTGTCACCACAAATAACTAACCTCCCTCATGTCAGGTGACCAGTTGGCTATCACACCAGTGTCAGATTTGGCAAAGCTGAAACGACTGAAAGCAAGTGTGAACTCTCAAAAGATCTCCTCTAGTACACTGGCGCCTTCCCTCCTGCCCAGCCTTTAATTGGTCCTGTTCACTCCATCACCTTCGTCATTCCCTGGTTCTAATCCTGGTCCTTGAACAGGGCTGTAACTGCTTGAAAAGTCACCAGAGTACTTTTGAGACATACAGTTTCTTTTCCTTCCTAAAGAGTATTAACCACCACAAACATATTAGCAATTAGCTGAATGTGTTACCTCGTTAGTCTCTGAAAGTTAATATTTTCCTCAAAAGCCTTTTATTATTCAAACATTAGTGACCCCATTGAAGACTCACCCATTGCTTATTACTCCATCTGTATGGAATCTACTCAAGAAACAGAATTCAGTGTTTTTGTCATCAAAATTAAAATCAATAATGGGGCTGACATTTTTCCTATTCCTAATTATTATCTTGGTGAATCTCTTTCTTCTTGGTAAATTAATAATTATTAGCCAACCTAAATCCTTTTTGGGGAAGAGAAGCAATTATTTAAAAAGAACTTAATTTCTGTCCGTCTGTATAAGACATGATAAACACATCAGTAAATGATTTGCTGCTGACTCCAGCTTGTCCATGCTTCTCTCTCTCAAGAGACACATCTCACCAGACGTTTATTCATTCTGCTAACATGTATTGGGAATCTATAGTGCAAGGCCCTGTGTTGGTATCCTGCAGCTAGAGATCTGTCCATGTAGTGATGTTTTCTGAAAACTCCTGTGTGGTGCCGAATTTTCTACTGATAGAGGCATAGGAACCAGAAACAGTGTTCCCACTGGTGAAGTTATTCCACATACTTGAGGTGAGAATATCTATGGGGGCCGGGGGGGTGGTGGTGGGTGGTTCAAATTGACTCTGCCCCCCGGCTGTCTGGTCAAGGCTGCAGTTCACTTTGGGCACCTCGATAGCCCGGCCTTCTTTCTCAAGTCAACTGCAGATGCCCCAGGCCTCGGAGGGGGCTGATGGGGGAGCGGCTTTGCCTCATGGTGGGATGCTGGCTGCACCCTGAGCCCACAAGGGAACCGAGGAATCCTTTCCCTGCCAGGCTCAGAAGTTTGTCTGTTTACCAGAGAAGAATTTGTGTGCACTGAGGTAAACCTTAACCAAGGAATTTCCCCTCGTTTTATTCACGGGCAGTTGTAGGAAGTGCTGAAGAGAATCACCACGTCCTAGGACTATGCTGCTCCGAAAACGCTGTGGCTTGTCCCCAGGGAAAACAGCACAGGACTCATGTGGTTAGAGGCTCGCAATTAGAACTCTTCTAGCTCAGTTTTCTCCTTCACAGGATATAGTTTTCCCTCGATGTTTCCACAAATATGTGAAAAATGTTGGCAAAGAAAGAAACACTCAAATATTTATCTTGTACTTAACAATATTGAGAGTTAC
Source organism: Bos javanicus (assembly GCF_032452875.1). Classification (NCBI taxonomy): domain Eukaryota; kingdom Metazoa; phylum Chordata; class Mammalia; order Artiodactyla; family Bovidae; genus Bos; species Bos javanicus. The sequence goes on along the minus strand of NC_083893.1, from coordinate 47,817,532 downwards.
TTGAGTGTTTTTGTTATTTTCATTTGAAGGCTGAGGTCTGTTATTTCATGTGAATGAGAGATAAAAAATCTTTCTGTGGTTTAACGGATAGGATATTTTCAGACTGAAGAAGTTAAAAGAAAAACAAATAGCAAACTTCAATATGAACATTCTTGACCCTCTGCTTGTTTCCCTACTTAAAATTCATATTAAAAAAATTTTTAAGTTGTGAATTCCCTGGTACGTGGGGCACCAAAAAGTCTGTCCAGGCTTGGAAAACCAAAACGACCCCAGCAGACATCTTACATGGTTTCTTGTGCTGCCGCGAGGGTGTTTTATTTTATATTGACAGAAGAACAGTGTTTTCATCTTGTGACATCTTCTCATCATTAGAGAAATATTTTCCTATTTTATTTCCCATAACTACAGGTTCCCATTATGCTCTGTAATGCGGTTATAGGATCAATGCTTATTCGATGGGAGTCTGAGCCTCAGTGAAGTTAGGAATGAAGGAGGGAGTGGGTGACAAGATTTATTTTCTAAATCAGTTTAGTACATCAGATTCTTTAAAGCTGAAATAATTGCAAAAAAAAAACCACACACAAAACAACAAATTTGCAAAGTCAGTGCTGAGTAATAACTGACCAGTCAAGGGAAAACTCGATCTGTTTGCACCACCTGGCCCCCAGGGAGAGGGGAGATTCGACGTAGTGTCAGAAGTTCCAGTGCCAAGGGAATTGCCCCTTGGCAGGAGGGAGCCAGGGTCCAGATTCATGTCTGGAAGGACCCAGGTGGCAGAGGGTGCTGTGCAGATCCCATCTCTGGTTCCAGCCTTCCCTGTGGGCTGTGTGTGAAGCCGGGGTTACCTGGAAGGGAGGCGGGCAGTGCTGTCCTTGAGCGAGACTTGGGGACTGTGCACTTTTTCTTCGTAACTCAGGTCCCATAGACAGCCCTCGCCGACTTCCACGTCTTTCCTAGGGTTCACAGGAAGGCTGGGAGTAGAATTAAGGAGTGTGCACAAACCTCCAAGCTCAGCAGCTCAGTTTCCCATATAGTTGAACAAATGGGAAACTCAAGGAGTTTCAGAGTCATCCAGTTGTGAAGGAGAAGGGTTGAGAACTGAACTCAAGTCTATTGATTCCCTTCACACAAAGCTAAAAACCGCCCTACTTTGTTTTGATTTTAACCAAGATCACCTGCAGAGCCCAATGCCCTGCTGAATTCCATCTGTTTGCTGCAGGAAGATCAACAGGCAAGCAAAGCTTTCGTCATTTGACTCAAAAGGTCGGTCCTAGGGGTCCATCTCCTGCATAGGAAGTTGGCACCCTTAACCTGGGCAGCCACAGTGCCTCTGGGCAGCAAACATGTCTCTGCCAAACGGGACAGGAAGAGGTGGCAACAGGACCCATGGGCATCCTCCGTGTGTGGCAAGATCCAGGATTTGAAGGACTGTGGACAGCTTCAATCATGAAGACCAAGACATGTGAGACTCTTGGTGTAATTAGAAGGTAATTGGTCCCTGGACAGAACTCCTTCCTCCCCTCCCACCACATGTGTATGTGCACGTGTGCAGACACGCACACACACACACACACGTACACACACACTTCTGAAAGGCAGCCTTTGGGCTGAGTGCCTGGGTGCTCTGCTGAAGTGGGTGAGGAGAGAGGTCTTAGCACAAATCCCTCGCTGCCTTGGCATTCACAGAGCTGGTTTTCCTGCAAAGATTCCAGTCCATTCTGCAGGGGCTCTACCCAATCTTACGGCTTCAAATGCAGGCTGATACGCCTGCCTGGGCAGATAGCTATTTCATTTCGGACTTGCTTTGCCATTACATACAAAGAAAGTGAAAGTGAAGTCGCTCAGTCGTGTCTGACTCTTTGCGACCCCATGGGCTGTAGCCTACGAGGCTCCTCTGTCCATGGAATTTTCCAGGCAAGAGTACTGGAGTGGGTTGCCATTTCCTTCTCCAGGGGATCTTCCCCACCCAGGGATCAAACCCGGGTCTCTCACATCGCAGGCAGATGCTTTACCATCTGAGCCACCAGGGAAGTCCTATTACATATAAAAGTAAGGTTATTGTCTGGTCTTCTCCTTATTGAGTGGTTGGAGAAAGGCACAGGAGGCAGTAGGGTCCATCATCGCACAAATCTGGTTCTAGAGGCAGTAGGTCCCTGCTTACTGGGAGGTCCCATCCTGGAGCCGACCAGGTCCTGCTTGAACACCCGTGACTTATGTTACAGGCTTTTGTGGTTTAGTTTCCCCTCCTGCCAAACACTGATAATTAAGTGAAAGTGAAAGTCACTCAGTCGTGTCCAACTCTTTGCAGCTCCATAGAGTATACAGTCCATGGAATTCTCCAGGCCAGAATACTGGAGTGGGTTGCCATGCCCTCCTCCAGGGGATCTCCCCAACCCAGGGATTGAACCCAGGTTCGATCTGCATTGCAGCTGGATTCTTTACCAGCTGAGCCACCAGGGAAGCCCAAGAATACTGGAGTGGGTGGCCTATCTCTTCTCCAGTGGATCTTCCTGACCCAGGAATCGAACCAGGGTCTCCTGCATTGCAGGCAGATTCTTTACCAACTGAGCTACCAGGGAAGCCCAAACACTGATAAAGGGACACATTTATTTTCTGGTTAGCCACAGAATTTTGTGTTTCTCTGCTTTTCATACCATCACCTGTTCCACAAATATTTGTTCAGTACTTGCAAAAATACGAGTGTTGTGCTAGGTGGTGGGATGGTCTTTAACTCCCAGGAGACTAGAGGCTAGCAGAAGATGGAGGAGACACAGGGAAGAACCTTGGGGCCACGTTTCCCAGCAGGTAGGGGCACCTTGGCCTTCAGGTGAGCAGCCTTTTTTGACCACACGATGAGGCATTAGCTTACACCGAGTCACACAGTAAGAAAGTCACCTCTGTGTCCTTTCTCTTTGGATCCTCAATGACAAAGAGAAAGGCTATCGTCTGCTCGTTCCTGAAAATGGGTCTTTGAGCATCTCGCTGTAGTTTTAGGAACATTGCTTCATTTTTGTTTGCAGCTAGAGATTTATTTGAAAAGGTGATCTGGATTACCCTTGCATCATAGTGATGTAAAGTGCTTTTATTTCTAAAATAAATTAAAGTGAAAAAAAAAATGAGTTCCTATCTTAAAAGAATACTAGAAAACAGCAGCTGAGTTAGGCACAGACTTGGAAAGCTCACGGGGTAGGTAAGGTGTTAGATGTTGTTGGGTTTTAGGATGGGATGAACCACTTTGGATGTGAGAGTTGGACCATAAAGAAAGTTGAGGGCTGAAGAATTGATGCTTTTAAATTGTGGTGTTGGAGAAGACTCTTGGAGAGTCTCTTAGACTGCAAGGAGATCTAACCAGTCCATCCTAAAGGAGATCAGTCCTGGGTGTTCATTGGAAGGACTGATGCTGAAGCTGAAACTCCAATACTTTGGCCACCTGATGCAAAGAGCTGACTCATTTGAAAAGACCCTGATGCTGGGAAAGATTGAGGGCAGGAGGCGAAGGGGATGACAAAGGATGAGATGGTTGGATAGCATCATCAACTCAAAGGACACGAATTTGGGTAAACTCCGGGAGTTGGCATTGGACAGGGAGGCCAGGCCTGCTGCATTCCATGGGGTCACAAAGAGTCAGACACGACTGAGTGACTGAACTGAACTGAACTGAACCCCTTGGTTAAGGCAATGTGCCCAGAGGAGGCGCCACTCAAACAGGGACCTGGAGGAGAGCAGGAGAGCTGGGGGAGCACGGAGACAGGGCAGAAAGAGGGGGCAGCGGGCCCCAAATCATACATCAGGGCCGAGGGCTGCAAGTATGGTTTCAAGACGTGGTTGAGGCCTGGGGTTCTGGAGGGCACCAGCTAGTGGGGAGATGAGTGGGAGGTGTGGGTGCGGGGGAAGGCGTGCTGACCAAGGGTCCATGGAAGTGTCTCAAGCAAGGGCCACCCCGGAAGCTACTGTGTCTTTGCTGCTGCTCCTAGAAGGGGTCTCCTCCTTCTCTGGAAGATTCCCTGTGCTCACGAGTCCATCTGGCTGGCACATCTTGTGGGTTCCTTTTTCTCCCTGGAAGGAAGCAGTGGGGAGTGGGGTGACTGACAGATGAGCCCTGAATCTTAGCACACACACATCTTTACGATCCCAAGTAAGAAATTGAAATGTGACCATTTCCATTCCCAGTCCTTCTCACGGGAGTTTGACCTGGACTCAGTGCACGTGTCTAGAGCTGCTGAGATGCTTCACGGCTGTGCTTGGGCTGTGGGCAAACTCACTCCTTGTGCCAGTCGGCTTCAGGTGCCAGAACTAGACAGCTGCAGGAACAACAGAGATTTATTTCCCCACAGTTATGGAGGCTGGAAGCCTCGGGCCAGGGCCTGCCAGGGCTTGGTTTCTGGTGAGGACCCCTGCTTGGCTTGCAGACAGCCTCCTTCTCACTGTGCCCTCGTGCGGAGAGGCCTTTTAGGCACAATCTACTTTTCTCTTTTGAAGTTCTCATGATCCACCGTGCCAAAGTATTTTGCCAGGACACTGACCGTGACATCTGCCAGGCTCCCCGCACCCCTCCAACCCGAGCTGAGTGTCTGCTCCGAGCCTCCCCCGGGAATATGGCTTTCTCTGTCCAATCTGCTTTAGGCTCCATTTAGGAATGAGTGGTAATTCTGGGTTCACTGAGTTCTGATTCTTCAGTTGGAAGTGGGCTGAGTGGCCCCAGAAACTCCTAGGTAAGTGTGGAGGATTTCCTTCAATTATACACAAATACAAAAATGTCTTTACTGAGACTAAAATCCTTGCTGGGGTCAGAATTTGCTAGAGCAGTTTGGCTGAGTATGAAATGTATGGAGAAGTGGACTGAAATGGCACGGGGTGATTGGAGTGTGTTCTCATGAATTTAGAAATAGACAAAAATCTGTGGAACCAGAGTCAACATTACCCAGAATTTGAAGAGATACATCAGCCAAAATTCCGACAGTACCAATAAGAGTAACAGATTGCTGAGGTCGCACACTGGAATGCTCCATATGCACTAGCAAAAGCTATGTCTTTTGGTACATATTTCACTGTGTATGTGGGATTTGCATTTTAGAAAATTTAAAGGAAACCACTGGATATTAGAGGGAATACTACATTTTCATCACATAAAGTAAAGGATTAGAATAGAAAGTCCTTACCACTCACCAGGATTATCCAAAAGATTGAAATTCGCAGAAGGCTCCTGTTTTCAAGTGTTCATGACAATACACGTTACTGGTAAGCATTTGCTGCGATGATGCAGAGCAGTGAACTGGCATCCCATAGACACGAGCTCTGCAGTGCTTTCCTGATAGACCTCAGCCAGCAGGACCTCACTCTGTGCACGTGGCTTGTGACCGGAAGAGAACAGTTTGTCCATCTGTGTTTGGAACGGAGTCCAAGTGTCCACGAACCACCGGGGAACCTGATGTGACCTGCTACATCCAGAGGGGTGGTACACAAGCCTCTGCGTTCTCTGTGCTAATCTGGTGATCGTGAAACTGGCATTGTCCTCGTTACTTTTGGCCAGGGCTTCCCTTGTGATTCAAAAGTGAAACATGCAGGCTTTCTGCCATCTAGCAGGAGCCCAGGCTCCTTGTTTAAGAAGGCAAAAGCCGTTTTAAAAAGTGTGTGACTAGAGTCCTGAGTGTGGTGAGCTGAACTGGTAGGAAATAACATTCAGCTCAGTGTTTTGGCAAGGATTGGGATAGCGAGGCAGACACGCTTGTTTACCTTCCCAGCTAGAAAAGAGACATGTAGGTTGGCAGCCAAGAAGAGGAGGGTCGAAACGGGGAATAGGGAACGCGACTTGGCTCTGCTTATATTGATTTTGGCAAAAACGCCACGTGAAAAATTATGCCTCAGATAAAAATAAATTATAATCTACAAGTATTTGAATGAGAAGGGTTCCCTGTGAAAACTTAATAAATGAATGCTAATTCAGTTACCAATTTGTTGCCATGAAACATAACCATTCGTGTTATTCCGTGGAGCTTGTTTTGGAAAAGATTGCATAACCCATGAAGCAATTCTTCATAAAGTGCATAAAAGTGTCAGCTTATGTATAATTTACACAGCGAATGTTAGTTATGGTCTGTTTAATAGTATTTAATGCTGTCCTATGACATCATTCTTTCATTTACCAATTGAAAAAAAATAAAAAGACCCATCAAACACAGTTTATAGAGTCAGAAATATGCTTATTGAATTTGATAAAAATTGTAGAGGACGATAAACAGATTCACTGGGGGAGGGATCTTGAGGAGATTTTTGGAAAGAGTTATTGTGCAAATGCATACTCAGTATTTACTCTATACTTACTGTGATCATAATTTACTAACTGGGTATGTGTTATCTAATATGCTGCTAACATGCCTTAAGCAATTCATTTTGCCGACAGCATAGTAAATTGCCATATAGCCTTGGCCCTTTATTAGTAGCAATGATTAAATCCAATTTTCGTTGTAGTTACTACATTTTCTGCGCTGCCTACGGGGCATCCCTGTAGGGGGAGGGAGAGGAGCTGCTGCCTGTATCCTAATCTCTCCCTCTTTTAGCCCCAAATCCATTCTGTAACTTTCAGCAGGATATACCCACCTACATCTGCTTACACCATTTTTCTACCGTGTAGGATATTTTTAGTGATGTTTGAAAAAGCAGCTCAAAATGTTTGAAAACCGTTGTATTGAATATAATATAGCCCATGATCTGTCTTTATGCTGTAAAAGCATTGAATTAAAAAAAAAATCTACTCCTTCCTTTGTGTGTGTATGAGTGTGTGTGTGTGTTGAATCCTATAGGAAGACAAGGATTGACTTCATATATTATGGGACCAGAATATTCTAGTATGTTAACTCTGGGTGAATTCTCATAGGGTATGTAGCTGTATTATTTAACTCGGCAAAGCAAGTCGGGGTACAATTTGTGTGAAATGTATTATAGAAAATGAAGTTACAAACCCTCACATGTCATGAACCCTGGCATGCGTTTCTTGGAGTTCTACTGGATGGGAGTTTGCATAATTCAGCTTTGAGTTTCCACGCTCTGAGTTCACACACTACACATGTGCACTGTGTCTCAGAACCTCATTTTATTTGCAAATGGATTTCCTGGCTCCCGAGTTTGGGTTTGATCCAGGGGTCCTCAATGAGTCTGCAAGGAATATTTTTGTAAGTTTTGCCTGAGCATTGGTAGGATGAGATCTCAGCAAGCCGACAACTCAGACAACACAGACTGAAACCCAACCCTATGCCCACCCCACGCCCCCACTGGGAGGACTCCAAGGCCCTGTGTCTCGTGGGTCGCGGGTCGCATGCCTGGGAAAGGGGAGGGCTTGTTTCTCAGCCAAGCTTCAACATCTGGTGAGTTGGCTTCCAGCGTTGCTGCTTGAAAGGCCCTCAGCAAATGTCCTCAGGACAACTTGGGGGTCATCCTCCGTGGAATGGCACCCAAAGGTTCTACATGAAGGGTTTTTCACTATCTTTCTTTGCCCAGGCTGGGGGTGTCCTTTGTGCTAGGGAGACAGAAGAAGACAAACCCCAGGAGTTTATCTCCTGACCCAGGTCTGGTGCCCAGGTCTGGTGCCCAGGTCTGGTGTCTGATGCTGGTGCCATGTTCCAGGGCAGGGTGCTGGCGAGTTTTACCTCGGATCCCCACCGCCTGCTGTGCTGGCATCTCCTGAAGCACACGCTGGGCCGAGAAGGCATCTGTTGTCTCAGTTGGTCCACGAAGCCACCTTATAAAAGCCTGGGGCAGGAGCCCCCTTGGTCCTCTCGGCCTCTGGCTCCTCTCTGCACAACTCCTTTCGCGCGTCTCTCTCTCTGGGTCCTTCGTCTTCCACCCAGGGCAGGCACTCTGCACCTGCTCAGGGCTTCCCAATTCCTAGAGAAGCTTCCCTTTGCCCTATTTCTCACCATGACTACTCCGGGCTCCTCCCTCCCTTCCTTCTCTCTGATCCAGATGCTCCACTACTAAATGCCATTCCTTCTTGGTCCTGCTGAGTGCAAATTTGGAAATGTGGGCTAATGGGGGATCCCGAGTTAATGGCTTTCCCTCCCATGTAACACTTTTCAGACAAGCTGCTCTCACCCAAGGGAGGGAACGGAGAGGTGGGGATTTCTGCTTCAGCATCAGGCCTTGATCGAAGATGAGATTGTGACAAGGAGGCCTTTTGAGGCTTTTGAACTCAAATCCTGGAGGCAGCTGCCCTTCTCTGCCACCGGGACAGGGGCAATGGAGAGGGATGGGGTGGGGGAATTCTCTGACTCCTCCCCCCGCCCCCATCCCATCTTCTCCAGCTCTGGTTCCTGGCTTTGCCTGTAGAGTTTGGCTAGGCTCTGGGTGAGTCTTCAGCTGGCCGCTGAGTCTCTCTGGATTTGGGACCTGGGGAAGTCTCCCATGTTTCCTCATTTATAGAGCGGATAGTTCTGTGGGCTTCCTTGCAGGGGGGGCAGGGGGAGCGCTGCAGAAGCTGCACCCAGGAATACAACCCAAGCACGTCCCAAATGCAAACCATAGACTGTGATACTACTACAAGATTTTATCTTGTAGGGCAATTCATCAGGGAGAACCAGAGGATGGGGAGTGCAGAAGGAGCCTTAGAAAATGCACCCCATGATGGCCTGAAACATCTGCTGGTCTGCTTCTATTGAGGTTTTGGCTCTGGGTGAGTGGAGGACCACGCTGTGGTTGACCAGAAGGAAACGAGGCGGGCCAGACCAAGAGAAAAGCCGGAGAGGAGGAGACATCAGATGGGGGGATGGGAAGACCTGTCTGTATCTGGGGCACACATGTGGGGCTGAGAACCCACTTTTGACCCTCCCACTCCTTGGTTTCAAGGCCTCTGATTCTGCCTTCTTTAAAATGCCAAGACAGATCCTCTCCAGAGACTGCCACAACCGCACGAGGCAATGGATTTCTCTTGGGTAAGTTACCCAGAGAATTTCCGAATCCACCTGATAATTTTAGAGACAGCCTTAGACAGACACACAACTTTGTGAGTATGAAGATCCAGTCTCCCTGATGCCACCTCCTACAAACTCAATGCTTACAGGGCTCATCAGCCTCTTTGAATTAAGGTAAATCCAGGTCATACAGAAAATCCGAAAGGGAGCCCGGCTCCTTTGTCATTTTCACATGTCTTCCTCATGAAGATCAAAGCTGCTGTCCTTTGGAGAGATTACTTGACTAATTGTGTAGTTGTAGCTTAGACTCAATGAATAGTTAAATGGCTTTTTGCTGTCAAAATTACACCTTCTCCAGGAGTTGGAAGGAACAATGGCTCTGGTTGAGTCTGGTTGCTGTAATATTGATATCCTTCATGAATAGTAAAAAGATTGCTTTTTTTAAACCTTTCTTGGTTAAATTGATCCCTTTTCTTTAGGGACTTATAGAAATGGGTAGCCCGTGAAAACAGCCTAAACAGTGGCTGTTGGGGATGAAATGGAACTGAAAGAGGTAATTCCTCCTGGAAATCCACGAAGCAGCGGGGAATGCTCCAACACATGAGGTTCATAGAAACTTCAAATGCTTTGTCTTCTTTTTACCTATGCTTAGAAGTTAAAATTGTTGTTCAACAGTTTTTTTTTCCCTGCCCATTTTTTTTTTTTTAATCCCCACTCCCTCTGCCAAACGGAAGCATATGATGGTTTTTGGTGAGTGGGGTCCTTTTGTTGTTGGATGTTTGATTTCACAGTTTATCCAGAATCACCCTATTAACAAATTCCTAAGATAGTAATTCATCTAAAATGAAACTGATTTCCTGGGAGCTTTCCCAGTGAATCCCTGTCTCCCACTGGCCTGGTCTGTGGCAAATCCACCTTATGCTCCCAAAGGAAAGCAAGGGCACAGAGGCCATCTCTGTGACGCAGGACTTCAGTGTCGCTTTGGGGAACGGGCTGCAAGACGCTTTACCGAGCAAAAGAAGAGAAAGGCATTTTGTTCCCCAATGTTGAAAGGTAGACAACTAACAGTGTATTTTTAATTACCTGACTGCTTTAGCAGGGAAAGTAGTCAGTTTATAGTTACCTTCAATACGTAGACTACAAATTATTAGTGCATGAAAATGGTATCCAAGTTCTGTGGCTGGGTCTAGTAATTTTGGATATTTTCCATGCTATTACTGCCTGCTCCATATACCTTTACTGGTTCTTTTTGAAATTAACTTAATGGCACTCTGCAGAAATGGACTGCCTACTGCGAGTGTGCGCTTGCCTGCGAAGATGGACTGAGTTCCCACTGAGAAGCACTGATTTGGCACAGAGGAATGCTTCAGCATTAATTTACTGGAGTATCAAATTATTCAAAATAAATAATTAAAGGCTTTTTAGGAGTCAGAGTCAATATTTGCTTTCAATATTTTGGATCCATTAACACATATCCCGCATTGAGAAAGGCCGGGGGCCCTGCCAAGTTCTGCCAGGCAGCAGTACGTCCCTCAGATTGCTACAGGTTTTTCCCTTCAGGCATTAGATGTCGTTTCTCTGTCCCTGAAATTCCTCCGCAGCCCCTGGTATGCTCATCCGGCGAGTCTCCCCTCCCAGTTGCAGTGGCTCTAGTGGTGTCTGATGTCCTTCCCTTTCCAATGCCCTGGAGCCTGCAGCCCTCCTCCTCCAGGTGGTGTTTCTGTGGAGGGACAGGGTCCCTGGGGAGAGAGACGTGGGGACAGGAGGCCTGCGTGGTCCCCTGGAGGCTGGTGACCATGGCACAGCCGTGTGGGGAGAAGAGCCCCCAGACGCTGCCCCTGGAGCAGCAGTTTGACCCAGGCCTTGTCAAATCCGAAGCGTCTCCCTGACCACCTGCCCTGCCCTCTGCTGGAGGCCTGTCCACCCTCACGCTCCCTGTCATTCTCGACTTGGAGCTTTCACCGTGGTTTGCAGCCTGGGAACAAATGGTAACCCAAGGACAGTGCAAGAAGCCACTGAGGGAGGTCTCGGTATGGAAAGGACGTGGCCATCCTGCAGCTCTGTCCACTGAGGGTGTGTGCCTGCTCACACGCGTGTATGTGCAGAGTGGTCCAGGGATTGACATCCGAGAACATCATCTTCTTACATGATCACTTGGGGGACCAGTCCTGTGGGACTGAGTGCTCTCTGAGTGTCTCCGATTAACCTGTGTTCAGCTTGGGCGAAGGGGACGAGTGATGTGAATATCCCTTTAATTTCTCTCTCCAGCTCTCTCCCTGTCTCTGTCCAGAAGCAAGTGCGGACCCACAGAGTCGCAGAGAGAAAAGAGGAAGCAGTTAATTCTACCAAGGGCTCTCCACTCTCCTTCCATAAAGGCAGGACGATTTCCATTTGAAAGGGAGGACTGTTAATGAGCTCGGTTCTCCTAGCCTATCACCCCACAAGCAAGGGGCTGCTTTGAAGTCAACACGGTCTATTATGGGTGAAATAAACCCCGCAGAACAAAGAGCAGTTCAAGTGCAGACGTACAGACGCTAATGGCACACGCTCAGCCCCACTTCAGTCCCGCCGGCCGCTCTAGGCTGAGGACGCCTTGAGTCCCGCGGGAGGGCACCTGGTCCTCCCCAAGCATCTCTGCTCCTCTGGGACCTGGGGCCCCAAATGCAGGCTTCTCATTGGTGAAAAAGCCCATAGCTCATTTCCGTCAGGTTTTAGAGAGCTGTGAGTAAGGACTTTTAAAGGTTTTATCAAAATGTTTTCCTTTTAAGGTACCCACAGGGGAAAAGAACACAGTTATAACCATGGTACACTGGCCTTTTTGGCTGCATCTGAAATGAATATTTTCTGCCTATAAGTTCAGCAAATAGCACTGAGCAGCAGTAATTGGAGAACACGGTCTAAATTCCCTCCTCTTCTCTGAGCAGGAGGAATTTGGCTTCAGATGTTAATCATTTTAGGCATGGATTTCATTGCTATTACACGACAGTACTTGGCTGCTCTGAAAGCAGAGGAGCACACAATGCTTTTTACACAAAATGAGGAAGAAAGTGGGATTCCCCCACCACAAATCTGGGCTGCAGAGGATGAATCCATCTACTGAAATGTGGCTGTCACGTCCCACCATAGCTGATGGGTTGCGGTCAGCACCACGTGGGCACCCATAGGCACGTGTGTGTTGCTGCATGTCAGCGCAGCTTCTAACACGCTCTTACCTGTTGCCTCATTTGCTCACGTTTTTCTGGGACAGTAAGACTGACCCTAGCAAGGCAGGACAGTTTTGAGAATTAAGTCAGTAAGAGGTCGGAAGAGTAATTGATGTATCATCTTTTAATTGGCATTAAAAAATTGAACTCACAGCATTGTCAATTACACACCCTCTTAAATTATAGATTGAAGAGAGGTATTAATAACGATAAGAAGAAGGGAAGAGGTGGGTAAACCACTCATAAACCAGTGTGTGGCCGTGAAGCTAACATGAAGTATGAGGAACACTGACCTGTGAGCTCTCCTTTTACAGTATGCAAATGATGTTCTTTATAATTTAGGACGTGTTTTAGCAACACATGGGAAAACTATACTTGGTAGCATTACTCTATTTAGCCTTACTAAGCATTACTAAGACATTTCTCTTTTTCTAACAGTTCATCTTCCATACCTGTACTTGCTTCATTACAGGACCCCCGGTCTTCTCTTGCTAGGATTAAACAATCACATTTAGGCATCACCTTGTCCCACTCCAGGAGTTTAATGAGAATGAGATTGTCAGTGACATTTCTGTGCTTCCACGTCTTGTGCTTGTATCCAAGACCCCGTCTTTGTTGACTTTTCATCGTGAATGTCTCCCACCTTGTCTGTTCCTCATCACCTCTCTCCTGTCAGCCCGAGTGGTTCCCTGAGGTCCCCATCATGAGCACCGCACATCTTTGTTCTCACAACATTTAATCTCACTTGTTTCTCCTTGTTGAGATGTGAAACGATACCAGACAACGGAAGCCTTCCTCAAAGTCCCTTACAGTCACCACTTTGCGGAAGGCAACCACCATTCTGACATCTATCATCACAGTTCAATTTTACCTGGTTTAAAACTTCCAATGTGTGAAATTACATTCCATCTACTCATGTATAATGAATCTGGATTTTTAGCTCAACAACATTTCTACAAGATTTATCCATGTATATAGCAATACTTTGTTCTTTTTCACTGCCATATACTATTCTACTGCATGGAACTATCACAGTATTGATATGTGTCCTACAGTTGGTGGATATCTGTGGGTTTCCCCAAGTTTTGGTGATTAGAAATAGCGGGCATCCCTGGTGACTCAGACAGTAAAGAATCTGCCTGCAATGCAGGAGATCTGAGTTTGATCCCTGGATCAGGAAGATCCCCTAGAGAAGGAAATGGCAACCCACTTGCCTGGAGAATCCCATGGGTAGAGGCGCCTGGCAGGCTATAGTCCTTGGTGTAGCAAAGAGCTGGACACACTAAGGAACTAATACTTTCACTTTTTCATTGCTGAATATGTACATAGATGCATATATCATATAATTGAATGTGCTTGTGTGCCTGGATTCTTTATTCTGTCCTTCCATCATGAGTTTTCATAATTGATTTGGGAAATACATTTTTCTCTCATTAAAGTCTAATACATTTTTAACTTCAAGACTGTCCTTTCCATTTCTATATAAATGTTAAAATCAGTTTGTCAACTTTACACACAAAATGCCTCGGGATTTTAAGACTGGGGTTTTATTGACTCTCTAGGGAACTGACATAATTACACAGTTAAGTCTGTTAATCAATGCTCATGGCATGTATATACACTCATTTCAATCTTCTGTAATTTCTTTCAGTGATTTGCTGTTTTCTGTGCAGACACTGTACATCTTTTGTAGATTTATTCCCAGGTATGTGATTCTTAATGTTAATATGAAACTGATAGTCAAAGTCACTCAGTCATGTCTGACTCTTTGCAGCCCCATGGACTGTAGCCTCCCAGACTCTTCTGTACATGAGATTTCCCAGGCAAGAATGCTGGAGTGGTTTGCCATTTTCTTCTCCAGGGGATCTTTCTGGCCCAGGGATTGTACTCAGGTCTCTCTGCATATCCTACATTGACAAGGAGACTCTTTAGCATCCCACCTCCTGGGAAGCCCTATACCAACATTGCTCCTAAAATAAACCCCATGGAGATGTGATGCATTTGCGTTTTTGTTTCATACCAGATTTGGTTTGTTAATATTTGGCAAATTTGCATCCAAGTTATTAGACCTGTCACTTCAGTTCAGTTCAGTCACTCAGTCATGTCCGATTCTTTGCAACCCCATGAACCACAGCACACCAGGCCTCCCTGTCCATTACCAGTTACTGGAGTCCACCCAAAGCCATTGTGTCGGTGATGCCATCCAACCATCTCATCCTCTGTCGTCCCCTTCTCCTCCTGCCCTCAATCTTTCCCAGCATCAGGGTCTTTTCCAATGAGTCAGCTCTTTGCATCAGGTGGCCAAAGTATTGGAGTTTCAGCTTCAACAGCAGTCCCTCCAATGAACACCCAGGACTGATCTCCTTTAGGATGGACTGGTTGGATCTCCTTTCAGTCCAAGGGACTCTCAAGAGTCTTCTCCAACACCGCAGTTCAAAAGCATCAATTCTTCAGTGCTTAGCTTTCTTTATAGTCCAACTCTCACATCCATACATGACTACTGGAAAAACCATAGCCTTGACTAGACAGACCTTTGTTGGCAAAGTAATGTCTTTGCTTTTTAATATGCCGTCTAGGTTGGTTATAACTTTACTTCCAAGGAGCAAGTGTCTTTTAATTTCATGGCTGCAATCACAATCCACAGTAATTTTGGAGCCCAGAAAAATAAAGTCAGCCTCTGTTTCCACTGTTTCCCCATCTATTTGCCATGAAGTGATGGGACCAGATGGCATGATCTTAGTTTTCTTTTTCTTTTTCATAAGGCCATTAATCAAATGTTGATATGAAGATTATACTGGTTTTGAAAACTAAACTGACAGAGTGATTTCTCGTTTGCTAAGCTTTGGAAAAAAATAAGATAGGGACCATTTCTTTCTTAAATACACAGAAGAATTCACCAAAGAAGTCACTTAGATGTTGGGTTTTCCCTTGTGGGATGTGTTTGAACTACAAGTTTAATTTTTTTAAAATACATATCAAGCATTTCAGATTTTCTATTTCTTCTTGAGTCAGTTTTGTATGTTTCAATGATACATTCCAGGTAAATTCTCCAAATGTATTGACATGAAGTTGTTCAGAATATCATCTTCTTAGTATCTATAATATATACATTGATGGTCTTTTTTTGTTTTTGTTCCTGGTATTAGTATTGTTGCCTTTCTTGTTCTTGATCAGTCTCACCTTATCTATGCATGTATTTTGTTAGATTTTTCAAAAAGCCAGTTTCAGACTGTGTTTATTTTCAGCTGTTTTTGTTTCATATTTAGCTGGTTTATGCTCTTACCTTGCTCTTTCTCTTTCTGCTGTCTCAAATAACCCAGTATTGAATTCTTAAATTCCTTTTTTCGTTTCTTTGGGCCCAATTTACTTTTTATTTTTAGGGTCTTGATGTGAGTATTTAGGGCATCAGTTCTCAAAGTATCTTCTGTGAACCCTGGGGGTACACAGGGAATTTAGATGCCCAATGAAGTCAAAAGTATTTTCATAATAGTACTAAAACAATACAATATTCCTCACCTTTTTACTGTGTTGTTGTTTTTATTGATGATGTAAAACTCACAGTGAATACATTTGTTGGTGCCCATTGAAGTAGCATAGTAACACCACACTGTGTTAGTGTTCATTACATACCTTAATGCCACATACCTTCAAACAAACTGATAGTTTCACTTAAAAATATATTTGATGAGTGGTAAAAAATACTAATTTTATTTGTCTTTTAATAAATATTCTGTATAGCAAAATAAGAAATAAGCATAAAGCATTTCTGTTGAATACTGAAGTCCAATAATTGACTCAAAGGAGAATACTTTTGTAATTGTTGGTGATACAAAATGAACAAGCCCCCCTTTTCTCACGAATTGCTATTTTACTCGAAAAACTGACAGACAAGTTACAGTTATTCCAAGTTGGGTATTTTGCAGAAGTTTTTCAAAAGAATAATAAAATAAATCTGTCATTTCAAGGAAAATCACTGAGAATATTTATTGCCAATGATAAATTTCAAGCTTTTAAGCAAAACTGAAAATTTTGGAAGACTTACATTCACATTGGTTCAGCATGCTGGTTTGCCTGGAACTGTGGAATTTCCTGGGATGCAGGAATTTCAGTGCTAAAACTGGACCAGTTCCAGGCAAAGAGAAGGTTGTTTCCACTAACAGGACCTTGAGAGCTTTCCCATACATTGAGACATTCATAATGAGATAAGTAGAGACACTACTGAGTATAATTTCAAAAAAGTGTATAAGGATAATATGTTGATATTTGCAAGATCTGCGTAACTCAGTAAATGAATATTTTCAAAATGGCTGTTGTATGCTCATGCTAAGTTGCTTCAGTTGTGCCCAACTCTGTGACCCTATGGACTGTAGCCCGCCAGGTTCCTCTGTCTATGGGATTCTCTAGGCAAGAATACTGGAGTGGGTTGCCACGCCCTCCTCCAGGCATGTCCCCAACCTAGAGATATATCCCCCATCTCTTATGTCTAACCTGCATTGTCAGGTGGGTTCTTTGCCACTAGCGCCACCTGGGAAGCTCCTGATTTTCGTATAACGTTATAAAATTATGTGTGAGTGAAAGATCCACTCGATGTGTAAGATAGACATGGATTCTAGTGTAATGGAGTAGAGAAAATGCATGCACATCAGATGTCACATTGCAATTCACCTTTAAAAAATTACACCTGATAAATTTTAGTGTAGTATCAAAGGAGACCTACACAATTACCTGACAAAGCTATTAAAATACTCCTTTATCTGACTACATAGCTATGTGAAGATAAATTTTCTTTATGTACTTCACCCAAAACAAAATATCAAGACAGATTGAATACAGCTGCAAATATGAGATAAAGCTGTTTTCCATTAAGCTAAGCATTACAGAAATTTTAAAAAATGCAAAACAATGCCAAACTTTTCACTTAGTATTTTACTTCAGAAATTTTTTTTCTAAAATGATGTTATCAACGTTAATATGTAATGGATTCATTATTGTTACTTAAAAAGAATTAATAAAAAAAAATTTAAGCCTAGTATTAGAGTATGATAAATAAGGATTGATATTATTCACATAAGCAAGAATTATTTGGGGTCCTCAATGATTTTAAGACTATGAAATAGTCTTGAGACCAAAAAGTTCAAGGGCATTTGGCTTGGATCATAATTTTGCAGCCTTTACACATGTCGAAAATGTGCATTTAAGGATATACATTTCTTTCTAGGTATTACTTAATCTGAAAATTTCAGTAAAACTTGTTTTCATTATTATTCAGTCTGAAATTGACATATATATACTACTATGTATAAAATAGACAACTAATCAGAACCTATTGTATAGCTAGGGAACTCTACTCAATGCTATGTGGTTCCCTAAATAGGGATGAAATCTTAAAAAAAGGGGATATATGTTTGTACATAATTGATTCACTTTGCTGTACAGTAGAAACTACACAGCATTGAAAAGCAACTGTACTCCAATAAAAATTCATTAAAAACGCATTCTAATTTTCATTATGATTTCTTCTTTGACTGTACATTATTTAGAATTGTGTTGCTTAATTTCCAAATAATTAGGAAGGAATTTTTGGTTATCTTTTAGTTATTGATTTTGAGCTCAATTCTGCTCTGATCATAGAGCATATTAAATTGAGACTTATTTTATAATCCAACATAGATTCTAAGAAATGTTTTGTGTGAGCTTGTAAAGAATACGTATTCTGTGGTTGTTGGGTGTAGTGTATACTGTGCATGTCAAACAGGTCCAATTGGTTAACTGTGGCTTTTACTTCTTCTATCGACTTACTGATTTTATTTTTTCTGCTTATTCTATCTTCCACTGAGAGAACAGTATTAAAATCTCTAAGTAAATTTGTGGATTTCTATGGTTTTACTTTTACTTCTGTTGTGTTTGCTTTATATATTTTGAGGCTATTTTATTAGGTGGAACACATTTGGAATTATTTTATCTTGTTGTTGAACTTTCCCTTTAATCACTATAAAATCTCTCTTTATTTCTAATAACATGTCTTGTGTTAGAGTCAACTTTGTCTGATATGAACGTAGGTACTGCAGTCTTTTGGGGGTTGATATTTGCATGAGATCTCCACTTTCATTCTTTTCCTCTGAACTTGACTGTATCCTTACTAATAAAACAAGCAACATCTAGCATATTTGAGCAGCATGTAGTTAGGCTTTAAAAAATTCACTTAAAAGATTATATGAGTCTTTCAATTGGCGTATTTACTTCATTTATGCCTAATGTAAACTTTGGTGTAGGGATTACATTTGATGTTTTATTCTTTAGCTTTTACTTGTTTCCTCTATTTTCTCTAGCCTGATGCCAAGAATAAAAAGATTATTTATTCTTTAAGTTTTTACCCTCTTTCAGATTACTGGTTATCTGTTCTTTTGTTTTTTCTTATGGTCATATGCTCTTTTATTTTTTTCTCATGGCTATTCTCATGGTTATTATTTTTGGTGGGTCTCCGGGTGACTTTCATATTCTTAGCTCATTAGAGTCAACTCAGATTAAACCTTTTATCATTTTTCCAATAATGCAAAGACTTTAAAACATTTTAATTACGTTTGTTCTGTATATTTCTTTGAGCTGTGTGGATATTTTAACAGTATTAATTCTTCTGATTTATGAGTGTGGGAGCTCTTTCCATGTATTTATGTCTTTCCTTGATTTCTTTCATCAATGTCTTCCAGTTTTCAGTGTATAAGTCTTTCACCTCCTAGATTAAATTTATTCCTAGGTTATTTTATTCTTTTTGCTGTCATTATAAGTGCTATTGTTTTCTTAATTTCTCTTTCTTATAGTTTGTTATTAGTTTATAAAAATACTGTATAGTACATACAGATTTCCCTGTCTTGATTTTGTATCCTGCCAATTTACTGAATTCATGAATTGTCCTAATAGGTTTTGGTGGTGTCATTGGTGGTGTCATCTGCAAACTGGAAAGCCAGAAGACAGTGGAGAGAAATCTTGTAAATGCTAGAAGAAAGTAATAGCTACCTCAGGAATTTATCCTCATTGAAGTGTCTTTTAAAAATAAAGAACACATGAAGTTTGAAAAATGAGAATATGTATTTATAGTACACCATACTAAAAGAAATATTAAAACAGATTATTGAGGTCCAAAGGAAATGGTAATGAGTAGATTCACAGGGACCTCTCTAGTGGTTCAGTGGTTAAGACTCTGCGATCCCAACGCAGGGGGCATGGGTTTGATCCAAGGTCAGGAAACTGGATCTTGCATGCCGCAACCAAGACCCAGCACAGCCAAATAAATAAATGTGTTGAGCTTCCCAGGTAGCGCTAAAGGTAAAGAATCTGTCTGCCAATGCAGGAGACATAAGAGATGCGGCTTCAATCCCTGGGTGAGGAAGATCCCCTGAAGGAAGAAATGGCAACCCACTCCAGTATTCTTGCCTGGAGAATCCCGTGGACAGAGGGGCCTGTTGGGCTACAGTCCAGGGGGTAGCAAAGAGTTGGACACAACTGAAGTGTGCGTGCATGCATTGCAAATAGTGAGTTTTACTTCTTCCTTTTTAACATGAACATCTTTTATTTATTTTCTTTGCCTAATTACTCTGGATAAGAGTTCCAAATCTATGTTGAATAAAAGTGGTGAGAGTAGGTTATCTTTGTGTTTTCACTGGTGTTAGAGGAAAGCTTTTAGCTTTTCACCACTTGAGTGATGTTCGTTGTGTAAGCTTTCTAACGGTCTCTGCTTCTTCAAGCACTACTGTGAACCTACTCGTTACCATTTTCTTTGTACCTTAATAATCTGCTTTAATGTTTCTTTTAGTATGGGTGTACTATAAATACACATTCTCATTTTTCAAACTTTATGTGCTCTTTGTTTTTAAAAGATATTTCAATGAGGATAAATTTCTAAAGTAGCTATTACTTTCTTCTATCATTTAAAAGATTTCTTTCCATTGTCTTCTGGCTTTCTTCATTTATCTTGAAAACATAGCAGTTTAGCTTATTATTTTCCCTTTATTTATCTTTGGTTGCTTTTGCTGTTAATTTTTTCCCTGTCTTTGATTTTCAATTTTGGTATGAAAATCAAAACTGTATTTATCCTTTCAGGGACTTTGTAGAATATCTTGAAATTCTTCTGTCAGAGTTGGAGAAATCTCACCCACTATCTCTTCCAATGATGCTTTTATTTAACCTTTCCGGTTAACCAGGTGTTAGATTTCTTTACCCTGTCTTCATACATCTCTTAGGTTTTCCTGGGCCGATGTTGGATCTTTCATATTGGTCTGTCATTATCTCACTTATCATCTCTTCTTCTATGTCTAACTTTCATGTAAATCAATTGGCTAAACTCTCAAGTTATATATTGTATTTCATTATGATTCTTTCTTATTGATTCCAGTTTTCTGACAAAATTCTCTATTTTCATTAATTTTCTCAAACATATTCATTATAAGTCTAGTTCATATCTGGTTACTCTAATATAAGGATCACCTGTGAGCCTGTTCCTATCTTCAATTGTTTCTCTTGAATTTTATGATTTATTCCTATTGCATGTCTCCTTTGGTAAGTTTTATTTGAATGTCAAGACTCTGTATGATAATATACGGCCACTGGATGGTGTTGCCCTTTACTTCTTGAGGGGGATGGAGTAAGGGAAGATCATCTTGACCTCATCTAGTCTTGCTTTCCATTGGTGTAAGGGGTGATCTACTGAGGCTAGTGAAAGTGAAAGTTGCTCAGTCGTGTCCGACTCTTTGTGACCCCACGGACTTCACAGTCTATGGGATTCTCCAGGCCAGAATACTGGAGTGGGTAGCCTTTCCCTTCTTCTAGGGGATCTGTTGAGGCTAAGTCGTGTCCAATTCCTTGTGACCGCATAGACTGCAGCAGGCCGGGTTTCCCTGTCCTCCATATCTCCTGCATATCTATGTATGGTTTGCATTATTTCTGGGCGATAGTGTCTTAGGAATTTCAGCTGAGAACCTGAAGTCCTTACCACGCCCCCTGCCCCCTCCTTAGTGAGCGCTGAACTTCAATTTTTGTCTCTCCAGGACTCTGCGTCTGCCAAGATCCCCACTTAGCTTTTAAGCCTCTTAGCAGCTGCTTCCCTCTCGGTGTCTCCTGCTTTGCCCTGTGTTCACTGCTCGGCATTGACAAGTGCCCTGGGGAGAACTGGGTGCGGAATACGAGGGCTGGCTTCTCTTGGGGTTTCTTTTACACTAGAATCCTGGCCTCTCATTTTCTGGCTGTGCTGCATTCCAATTGTTGTCTTCTCAGCCCAGAGAGACTTTTCTGGGCTACACTTTTCCTTTCAACTCTATTTCCTATGCTGTAAATTGGCAAATACCCCAGTGGGAAAAAAAGCATCAGTGAACAGAAGACTCACCCCAGCGCTTTCCCCTTCCCTCTGAGATTTCAAACCCTCAAGTCTTGGCTGTCTTGATTGGTTTCCAATGTCCTCAAGCAGATTTTTTTTCTATCCAGCTTTTAGAGTTGTTCTCAATAGCAGGGTCCTCTCTCATTGCCAGAAAGGTTCACTTCTCCATAAGGGTTTCCCTAAAGCCCCCTGAGTTGGTGATGGACAGGGAGGCCTGGCGTGCTGCAGTTCATGGGGTCGCAAAGAGTCGGACACGACTGAGCGACTGAACTGAACTGAACTGAAGCCCCCTGAAGTTGTGCTTCATGTTCAATCCTGCACTCAATCACTACTTGGCCTTTGGGTAGTGTGGGGACTACCCAGATGGCAGAATGGTTAAGAATCCACCTGCCAACGCAGGAGATGCAAGAGACAGACACAGGTTCGATCCCTGGGTTGGGAAAATACCCTGGAGTAGGAAATGGCAACCCACTCCAGTATTCTTGCCTGGAAAATTCCATGGACAGAGGAGCGTGGTGGGCTACAGTCCCTGGGGCTGCAAAGAGTAAGGCACGACTGAGCGCACACACACACTGAGCTGCCACTGGACTCGGGATGTTCTTGGGGAAGCATGAACTGGATTGGCTCCGGTGCTTGCTATTTGAGAGGTGGTCGTATCCCATTTGCTTTTCTGTGGATTTTGTGTTACTGATGGAAGTATCCTTCAATATACTTAAAAATGCCTAGTTAGGGGTTACATTCCTCTCTCAAACAGGGGCCAGTCATGTGGTTGTCATAGCCTCTATCTTGGAGAAAGAAAGGTGAATTGTAAGAATTTCCCCTCGGAGGAATTGGATCTGGAGACACGTGGGGTATTCGGCACATTTTGTCGTTCAGTTGCTAAGTCGTAACCGACTCCTGGCAACCCCATGGACTGCAATGCGCAAGGGTCTCCTGTCCTCCACTATCTCCTGGAGTTTGTTCAACTTGCTGTTCATCAAGTCAGTGATGCTATCTAACCATCTCATCCTCTGCTGCCCCCTTCTCCATTTGCCTCCAGTCTTTCCTAGCATGTGGGTTCTGGCTTAGATGGGCACTTGGCAGGGTTGCCAGCCAGATGTGTGCTGGCTTTCACAGCCACCCAGTGGCCTCATCTTTTCCTTTGACTGGCCAACCTCTATTCCAGGATGCTTCTGGGTAAATCCCTGTGCTTAATGCTGCCCATGTGGGAGAGAAAGAGAAAGTGGTGTCCTCGGGCGACTGGTGCCTCTGGTCCCGGGCTCATCTGAGAGGCCAGTCTGGTTTTAACACTGCAGCATCTCAGCTATCTGCCTTGAGTTTTAGCTGTCAAAACAAACCAGTTCTGGGTCATTACCCCACGGTGCCAGCCAGAATTATGATCCTGGCGGGTTCTCCCCATATCCTCGGCTCCCAAACAAATAGGCCCCAGATCTTTGCTTCTGTGTGACCCTGAGCATTTTAAAGCCTGTGTTTACTTACACCAGCCAAAGTTACCATAATAACAAAGCCCTTTGCTTATTTTCCAGCTTTGTCTATTCCTTCTCCTGGCTCAGAGGCTGGTTGTGGTTGGCTCCGGTCCATGGCCCTCTTTCATCTTGCATTCCTGGCACCGAGTGCTGGAACAAAGTTGAAGTTGCCACTTAAATTTAGGAAGCTAGGAGGTCTGGAACGAGGACTGGTTCCCTTGGAAAAGATCTGTTTTGCCTAGTTTGCAACCTGAAGGTACTGACTAATGGGGCATTAAGCTCATGGCACCTTTGTGGAGGCAGGGGCCGGGCTGGGGCATTTTCTTTTCTGTGGCCCCTTTGGGGCATTTTCTCTTCTGTGGCCCCTTTGGGGCATTTTCTTTTCTGTGGCCCCTTTGGCGTTTGGCAGGACCTTTGGATGCCCCTTCTGAAACAATGTATTTAAAAATCTATGAAATAGAGCCAAATATTGTTCAAAGTGAAAGTGTTAGTCTCTCAGATGTGTCCGACTCTTTGCGACCCCATGGACTATGAAAACAGAGCGTTGCCGAGATAATGCACTGGTCGTAGGAAACACCTGGGCTCCTCTGTCCATGGGATTCTCCAGGCAAGAATACTCGCGTGGGTAGCCATTCCCTTCTCCGGGGGATCTTCCCAACCCAGGGCTCGAACCCAGGTCTCTTGAGTTGCAGGTAAAGGCAGATTCTTTACCGTCTGAGCCAGCAAAGAACAACTGAAATTAAGTTATCAGGTATTAGAAAAAAAAAAAGGATGGTACAGACACTAGAGTAACTGTGTGATGACTGCTTCTTTAACACACCAGTGACCTGGTCTGGTCAGGAGTGATCAATGCTCTTTGTAGCGGGGATGCTGAAAATGCCTGACACTTCATGTCGCATCATGTTTGTAGCAGACATCTCAAAGCTTCTCCTGATTTCTGTCCTTACCACTGAAAGCACCATGGTTTGCTGCCTGCATTCAGAATTAAAGATATGTCACGTCTCAGTAATTTTTCCCATCCAGATTTATGAACCCCTGAATCCCCTCCAGGTTAAAACCTGAGTAAGGATTACTGTGTGTCTGAAGCCAGAGAAGGGAGCATCTGTGTCCATGCGTGGGACAGAAGCGAGTCAGACTGGTCTTTGGCGTTTTAACATGGAGCTGGCCTCCTGTCCTCTTGATCCTGAACTGTAGACTGAATTCATCCAGTGTTTCTTGAGCCGCTTCTATTTCACACCCTGTGCTTGTAAGTCCACGTCACTGGGTGTGTCCTGCACCCTCGGGTCCCAGCCCCTCTGTTCAGATAGGAGCAGCTCGATGTAGTTTGAAGGTCCAGCCGGCGCCCCTGGGGTCCCGTCCATCACAGTTACTCTCCCTGAAGAGCAGCTGCCAGCCTGAGAGAGACAGTCATGCCAATGCAAACCAGGGACGGCATCTCGTTTCTTCCTGTGTGCTTACACACACACGTGTGTGTGTGTGTGTGTGTGTGTGTGTGGAGGAAGAAGCAGGGACTGTCCCGAAGGGAGGCCATCATTAGGTGGACTTCGGGTCTGAACCGTGCCCACAGTTGGAGGCCCCACCTGGAGACAGGGGCACCAGAGGTGGACAGTTGAGACCCTCAAGCCAAGGGTCCAGCAGAGGCCTCGGCCCAGGACTCAGTGCAGATCTTGCTGGAAAAGCCCCCAGACTCCTGGGACAAGCAGCCAAAGGCTGTGGGAATTCCAAGCTTCCAGGATGTGGGCTGGACCAAGACACGTGGAACTGTGGGAGCTGTGAAGCCAGGGCCAGTGGAGGCCTCTGGATCTGGGGAGACGACACAGGGCTGGGGCGGCTGGGTGGGGAAAGAGGCTGACTGTGGGCCAGAAGGTGGGAAAGATGGGTGTGCGGCCTGTGAACCAATCAATGGGAGTGGGCACAGGACCCCCAGCAGGCCGTCACAAGCCTCAGTCTAAGGGAAATGGACCATTTGGCTGATACTTCCTTATTTTTAGCTTTTGTAATGAAAAAGGCCGCTTGCAACGATAGCAAAGAAAATAAAACATCAAAGACAACAACAGGCATGGAAGTGATAGCCTCGCCGCCCAAGACCAGCCCTGACATTGTAGGTCCTGAGCAAGGCTCACGTGGACACGGGCTGTGGGGCTCAGTATGAAGAGGTGCCGATGCGACTAGCTAATCTGCCAGGTAGGTGCTGCGGCTCCCCCTCTGCGGGCGAGGAAGGCTCCCTGGAAGGGAGGCTGGTGTTTCGAGTTAGGAGGAAGGCTCCTTGCTGTCCCTCTCTGGGCATGGCAGCAGGAGAGCTGGCCCCTGGCCTCGGACCACGTGTCTCTCTTTGCACCTCTGACCACCTCTCACACTTTGAGGACCTTGCACGCAAGCCCTGTCCGCACTCACTCACCCACAGTGAGCCCCGGGGCCAGCCTTGGAGCCTCTGAGTGGACGTGTCTTCAGCGGTAGACGTCACAGGGGAGATGGGCTGGGCTCCACCAGGGACCGTGAACTCCAGGTGAGCGTCCACCCTGCGGACCTCATGACCTTGTCTTCTGAGCAGGTGCGGGGTCAGAGCAGAAGCTCGTAAAGTTCAGAGTTCAGGGCGCGAGCCCCTCTCTGCTGGGGTGAGGAGGTAGCCGCATCCCACAGCTCAACTTGGCTCATTTCCGCTCGCAGACCTCCAGCCTTTCACGTGTGTGGGTGTTTCTGCCAGGCTGAAATCAGTGTATAGGCCAGTTGGGATATTGTCTCACTCTCCACTGTGTCACAAGTATTTCATTTGTACCTACATAGTCTTCCTAGTTTAAATACTTTGTTTTATTGCCCTAGAAATACATGATCACTCTAGATGAAGAAGAAAATATAGAGAATTATGAATAAAAGAATTACTCTATCATCCTAGAATCCATAGGTGGGTGCTACTAATGTTTTGTTTATTTCCTTGCAGAATGTTCAAGATACATACTCAGATATATATATTTTTTCAAAAATAGGATTTTCCTATAATTGTTGTTTTATAGCTAACTTTTCCCACATTTACTGTATCTCAAATTTCCCCAGGTGAATCCACGTATTTCTCTGACATTTTTCTTAATGGCATCCAGCATTTCATAGTATGGCTAAACAACAACAATGGGGATGATAATTTAATACAAACCAGCTCTGTGCCAGATTCTGTGTTTTGTCAGAAATCGTAGGATTTATGAGAGGTGGGTATTGTGGCCCTCACTCTTAGGATAAAAGTTTCTGATTTTTGTAAATAATACTGTATGAACTTAAAAACATAATCATTGCACTTATTTTAGTTTTTCTTCAGAAAAATTCCTAGGAATGGAGTTACGATGTCAAAGATCATGCATGTTTTAAATAAACTTTGTGTGTGTGTGCTCAGTCCTGTCCGATTCTTTTCAACCCTGTGGACCATAGCCCACCAGGCTCCTCTGTCTGTGGAATTCTGCACACAAGAGTTGGGTTGCCATGCCCTCCTCCAGGGGATCTTCCTGACTCAGGAACTGGGCCTGCATCTCCTGCATTGGCAGGCGGGTTCTTTACCACCCCACCACCTGGGAAGCCCCAAACTTGATGTGCATTGCCAAATTTCCTTCTAAAAAGTTTCAGCTAACGACAGGAGAATGGCCCTTCCCCGGACCAGGTTACTGAGGCCCTGATACCACCAGTAAAAAGCGAAGGAAAACAGAACAAACAGATGAAACCCTGCTAGAGGAGCCACAGACACTCAGGAAGAGCCCTGCAAATTGGACACCTGTGATGCTGGGTGCAAGGGGACGACAGGGGATGAGCTGGCTGGATGGCATCACCGACTTAATGGACATGGGTTTGGGTAAACTCCGCGAGTTGGCGATGGACAGGGAGGCTTGGAGTGCTGCAGTCCATGGGGTCACAAAGAGTCGGACACGACTGAGCGACTGAACTGAACTGGACTGATGCTGGGTATGCTCATTCACTACTTCAGAATTTTATTAACCATTCACGTTTCTCTTTGGTGAGTCACCTTACCAGGTTTTCTATTTACCTTTTACTTATTGATTTTTAAGAGTTCTTTTTATCTTAAGGCTAATAACCATGAGCTAGAAGGAAATGGCAGCCCACTCCAGTATTCTTGCCTGAAGAACCTCATGGACAGAGGAGCCTGGCGGGCTACAGTTCATGGGGTCACAAAGAGTCGGACACGACTGAAGTGACTTAGCACATACAATCCTATGTTTAGCAAACATCTTCTCTCAAATGGTTTCCATTTTAATTTTATGTTAATATTAGACATTTCTTCCTTTAGCAGTTTTTTTCATTTTTATTTAGACTACTCTTTAATAATTCTTCTGCTTCCTTCTTTAGGTCTTGTGCTTGGAAAAGCCTTTCTCACACTAAACTTGCATACTTTTAAAAATCATGTATATTTCTTACTTATCCTTGTTATTTTTCAT
Organism: Bos javanicus; assembly: GCF_032452875.1. NCBI lineage: Eukaryota > Metazoa > Chordata > Mammalia > Artiodactyla > Bovidae > Bos > Bos javanicus. The sequence goes on along the minus strand of NC_083893.1, from coordinate 47,790,160 downwards.
TTACTTTTTATTTTTATTTGGAACGTATTTTTTGTGAGATATTATATAAAGATTTAGATTATTTTTTACATAGTCGACAAAGAATTTTGCGCCAGGCATTGAATAATCTATCCCTCTGGCATTCTTTTGACATCTCCCATTTCCTTACTTAGCTCATGACTTGCATTTTTAGTCTAAGTTCTTTGTCCAGCTGTGGTCATCTGGGTTTTGTGGAGTCACATAGTTTGCTGTCTGGGACATACATGTAGCACATGTAAGTATGTGAAAGTGAAAATTCTTCCCCATTACTCTTAGCTTTCAAAGTTACTTTGCTTTGCGGGGAGTGGAGATTCTTGTAAATGAAATACAATATTTATTTTTTCAGCTGCATGCTGTTTATTAATTCATACATTCATATTGGTGGTGGTGGTTTAGCTGCTAAGTCATGTCCGACTCTTGCGACCCCATGGACTGTAGCCTGCCAGGTTCCTCTGTCCATGGGATTCTCCGGGCAAGAATACTGGAGTGGGTTGCCATTGTTAAGCCTCATCTAATAGTAGTGTTAGCTTCTCTAGATTTCTATAGAAGGAAGATATTTGAATAGCCGGCATTTGCTTTAGATGAATTATTGCTCCACAATATTTAGGTTTAATATTTGGGGGAAATAGTCTCAGTCTCTTCTTTGAATTATTGTGTCAAGCCAGATTTTTCTCCTTTTGTCCATCCCTGAGAATGGCCTTTGCTTCCTCACTTTGTCACCGCCATCCTTACTGGGTGCAGTCTTGACCCGCACTTCTCCTCACAGCTTCGAATCGGAAAGAAACCAGGTGAATCCCTGTTCTCTCTGAGGCTGGCGGTGACCAGGGGTCTGTTTCCGATGCTCTGTTTAGAGTGGCACATCCACCTTGAACACCCGCCATGTTGTACAAGAGCCAAGATGCATGTGGGAACTCTAGCCTGGGGCCTGCCTGTGTCCTGTCCTGCGGGGCCCTCCTGTCTTTTGAATTTGCTTAATCTAAGTCTTATTGAGAACAAGGAAGCATGGAAGGGAAAAGCAGACAGGGAGCTCCAGCCTCCTTCACCCCCAGCCTCAAACCCGACCACGTCCTGTGATCTTCACTGGCTTAGAAATGGGCAGGAAGTAAGCCTTACACTTAAATGCAAAATTATCTGGGGCATCAACGGAGGATGAAAAAGTCTAGCATCAGAATGAAGCCCAAGGCAAGCAGTACGAGCGCTAAGCCCCTATATGCTCTTGCTGGACGGACACCTCTCCTCGACCAGGAGGGGTCATTGCCCAGGTCCCCACTGCTCCGCTGGCAGTTACAGCCCCAGTCTGCATGTGTGACAAGGTGGACATGTCCCAAGGCCCCTGCAGCCAAGCTCCCCCTGCTTGGCCCTGAAGGGCTGGAGTGCATGAGTGCCTGCTGATGCATTTCTGGCCTCATCCTCCCAGCCCCGGGTGCAGGAAGGAGAAGCGAGAGCCATGCCCTCAGGATGGCATGGTCTGGGTCCCCCTGTGAGTAGCCGCTCCATTCCCAGATGTCTGGAACAATCCACCGTGCCCTGGGTAATGGAGCCCATTTCAGCACGCCTGTCTCTGACTGGTTTCAGAGACGAATTGCTCCGTGTTCCTACTGTTCTGCAAATGCATAAAAATGGCTAGAAATTTTGGTCACCACGTGAGTCCTTTTATTACAACAGAAAAGTAGGAAGGGTGTTTTTAGTTCAAACAAATAGCATCGCAGGCACAATATGTTACATGAAGAAAAGCTAATTTAGTGTTATTAAATATAATCAGAAACACGACATGAGGCTTGTCGTGTTGACATGGTGTGCTAGGTATCTTAACGTGGCTCGGCAGGCTGCCTTGTTTGCACACTGCTTAAACTTTCTCATCGATGAGATTTTGCATGATAACTAGAATATTAAAAATATATGAAGAGTGGCCTCGTGCTTCTCAGTAAACGCAACCCCAGGTTACTGGGAGGCAGCTCCCCTTAGCAGAACTGTGGGTTGCAAAGCCTCCGCAGCCGCCCTGAGGCTCTACAGGATCAGGGCTGAGCTGTGGGCTTGATGTCTGCCTCTCAGGGCTCGGGACCATCAGCGTCTGCCAGGACTGTGAAGAGAGACATTCTTTGATCCTAACACCTATTCCTTGGGTGGTTAAACTGTAGCTGCCTGTCCCTGAGTCCCTGCTACATCCCAGGCTCGGCCGTGTTCTCCACTTTCTCCCTCTTCTCTCCAGCGTCTACTATGGAAAGTTCTGGAAGGTTCCCAAGAACATGGGGACAGGTGGCTACATAGGTCGCTCCTTCTGGATATGGTGACTTACACTTCTTTATCTTCTACTAAGCAAGGGACAGAAAATATTTTGCTCTCAGACCAACTGGTCTATAGTCCTCCATTACGCAGGTGATCTTGCAACAGGAAGAGACTCTTTGAATGGGGCCTCCCAGCTGGCTCAGTGGTAAAGAATATGCCTGCCAAGGCAGGTTTGATCCCTGGGTCAGGAAGATTCCCCTGGAGCAGGAAATGGCTACCCACTCCAGTAATCTTGCCTGGAGAATCCCATGGACAGAGGAGCCTGGTGGGCTACAGTCCGTGGGGTCGCATGGAGTAGGGCATGACTGGGTGACTGAGCACATTGCTTTGAGCAGAACACTTTAAAGACATGGATGGCGCTCACTTATCTTGATCACAGGACATGCCCAGCCCCACGGCCCTGGTGTAGCTGCAGGGAGCCTGAGACGTGTAGTCCTCGTCCACAGCCTGGAAGAGGAGCATGATCTGGGACTTGGGGAACATGAGGTGTCTAATGTTTATTTACGAGAGGGAAGCATGTAGATGGTAATAAATAGCTCAGAAGCCTTGAGGATGGAAAGCAGTGCTCCCCACCCTGCCCCTCCCCTCCGTTCTGCTCCCTGTCCTCTCTGCCTTCCCACTTGGCCTTCATATGTGAAGGTAACATGCCTATAATTCTAGTTACAAGCATATCTTGATTTATCAGGTCTGTACCATATAAATCGATACGTTAATGTGGAGGGTAAGGGTTTTACTTACTTGTACTCAGGGGTGACATTGAAAGTCTTTGAGGACAAGTGTGCCAGGCATTAGCCATCAGGCTTGGCACTGTCCAAGGTGCTGGGCTCCACAGGTGTGCTGACGGGTCAGCTGTTAACCCGTTAGTTGCTGAATTGGGGGATTTCAATCCAGTGGAAGGACTGGTGGTGGGCAGTGGGGAGGGGAGGAGACAGGAGCAGTGACTGTTTACCAAGTTCTCTGAAACTATTTCAATATTTTAACAGTGATCACGCCCCTGCTGCAGCTAGATGTCAACTCTCACTATCCCCATCTCACTAATTTCTCCCTATGTTTGATATCACCATTAATATTGTTTCTGCTGGTTACGTTTTTAATTTAAATATTGCATCTAATGTTCTAATTTGGTTCTATCATCAGGAGTAGTGTATTGATTGAATTATGAAATGAATACTAACACCCCAATCTTTCTGGTTTCTTTTTTTTAAATTCATCATTTAAAGCAAGTGAAACTTTGTCAGGTATGATTTTCTCTAGACAAATTCACATATCATGTGGAATTATTCCTGCAGAAGGGGTGGGGACACAGAAGGCTCTGATGCTGGCTGAGATCACAACAATATGTCTCCTGCCTTCCTATACGGGCTGGTACATGACTGGTGCTCAGCACACAGCTGGTACTCTTGCCCCTTGGGTGATGACTAGTTTTTGTTCTGGGTCTAGTCTCAATGTGTCCTGGGCTTTAAAAGATGGCCCAATTCACAGAGCTAAGACCAGCTCACACAAAGATTGTCTGTGGAGAGACGGGGTCCTGACAATCCAGAGGCCTTGAGCAAGGCCTTTCTCCCCACCTGCACCAGTTCCTGCTGGAACAAGTTACCAAAAATTAGTGACTTAAAACAAGGCAGAGGCCTGTCTCATTTAGCCATCTTGGACGCTGTGGAGGCCTCTGGGAACAGGACTTCCAAAACGACAGATAAGTCTGGAAGGCTGTGGTCCAAGGGCCATTTTTGCTGGTTACAGGTGGGGTCTTTGGAATCAGAGGGAGCACACATCTTTCCTGAAAGCTGAAGGTGTATATGCTCGAGATGAAACTATATTCTGCCTAAGCAAGAGATGTGCTTATGTGTATAGAGCAAAGAACAGCACAGCAACTCCTGGCAGAAAATCCACAAAAGCAGAGCAATCTGGGGAGAGATAATTCATGCTCATGGAAACAGTGGCAGGGTCTGTGCCAAATCCCAAAGTAACCTTCCTGCTAAGGCCATGGGACATAGAATCTGTGTGACGCTATACCCTCCAAGAATTTATATTTATTAAAAATGCTGAAGAATTGATGCTTTCGAGCTATGGTGTTGGAGAAGACTCTTGGGAGTCCCTTGCACAGCAATGAGATCAAATCAGTCAATCCTAAAGGAAATCAACTCTGAATATTCATTGGAAGGACTGATGCTGAAACTGAAGCCACCTGATGCAAAGAGCTGACTCATTAGAAAAGACCCTGATGCTGGGAAAGATTGAGGGCAGGAAGAGAAAGGGATGACAGAGGTAGAGATGGTTGGATGGCATCATTGACTCAAGGGGCATGAGTTTGAGCAAACTCTGGGAGATGGTGAAGGACAGAGGAGCCTGGCATGCTGCAGTCCATAGGGTTGCAAAGACTCAGACACAACTTAGCAACTCTTCTGAACTGAACTGAAATAAATGAAAATGTGGAAAAAAACAAGGCAGATTTATTGTCTGACACCTCTGGAGGTTAGAAACCCAAAATCAATCTCGACTGGCTACAGTCAAGGTGAACAGGCTGGCTCCTTCTGAACCTCAAAAGGAGAAGTCTTCGCCTTGCGTTTTCCAGCCTCCAGAAGCTACTACATCCCTCGGCTCACACCCGTCCTCAGTCACTCCAGCCTCTGGGTTCCCGCCTCACCCCTCCTGGTTCTCCTTCTGAGAAGGACCTTGTGATTGCGTGGAGGGCCTGCCTGCGTACTCTGGGATTCGCCCCGACTTCCAGGTCTTTAATCCCACCAGCAAAGTTCCATTTACTCTGTAAAGTGACAGATGTATTAATAGGTTCTGGGGAGCAGAATGGGGATGTTTAGGGAGGCCTTTTTCAGGCTCTCACAGACTGTAATAAGAGTAGTGGAATTAAGGGACGGGACAGGGTAAATTAGTTGTAAGACAGTGAATAGTTGGGTTCAGCCTGAGTTAAGCATCAGTCTAACTCCGGAAAGAGAGAGAGATACAGACACTGGCCAGAGGTTAGTAACTGGCTGCAAACAGGGTGAGATTTCAAATGTAGACCCTCCAGGATAGCTGGGATGGGAGATCTTAGTCACGTTGGGGATGAGTTGGTGGAGACTGTCAAGGTGATTGATTAGGTGCAGAGCAAGGAAGGGCCAGTCCTTCCCGACCACATCTGGGCCCAGCAGAGCCGCACGCCTCCTGCTCTCTGTCTTACAGCCAAGTCTGTGGATCCCTGGCTGGAATCGGACCTTCAGTGAAAGAAGCTGAGGTTTCCTGATATTCTGTCTCTAAGAAGTGTACTTGCTGTAGTTTTTCATAATTATCTGAGCAAAGATCTGTTTCAGGGGGAGGTGGGGTGTGGGAGATGAGCTCATTTAAGATGATTCCCCTAGGTGGCCTTAGAAATAACAGGCACAGCAATAATTGCTTTTGGATTTATTTATATCTCTGAAAATTCCAGCCATTTAAGGCAAATTACAGATAAATTCACAGGTTTTAGATAATTTTTCTAGGTTCATATGGCATTCATATTCTGGGTTCCTTTTACTGAGGCAGGTAGAATTCTAAGATGCTCCCACTCCACCAAATTCCCAACCCCTAGGGCCTAATCTCCCCACCCCCACCCTATGTAACCACCTCCTTGAGTGTAGGCAGGCCCTACGGATGGGACTGGATGCTGCTTCTGTGATTGGAGTACCGGCTTTGGTGAAGCTTCAAGTCCCCTGTCAACTTTGCTTTGAGTGACTTGCAGGGAGATTCTCCCGAGTGACTCAGATGAAAGCCCTTTAAAGAGGGGCCTGGTCCTTCCTGTGGCTTTGAGAAATAAGTTGTCATGTTGCCAGAATGTCCCTAAGAAGGTCACTGCCAGATGACGGTGCTCCAGGAACCAAGAATATCCCAAGACTGACAACCAGCAAGAAATTTAGGACCTCAGTCCTCCAACCACAAGGAACAATCCAACAACCACATGAGCTTGGAAGAGGCACCCAACCTCCATTATCAAACAGACTCTCTGACATCTTAACTGCAACCTGAGACCCTGAGCAGAGACTCCAGCTGAGCTCTGGTTGGATTCCTGACCCATGGCAACTGTGAGCTCATGAATGTGTGTTAAATGGCTAAATTTGTGGTGACTTGTTATGCAACAGTAGAAAAATAACACACTTAGGAAATAGTAGGTATGCGGTCACCCTGCACATTTCCAGGCTGGTTGACTTTACTGGACCTGGGAAGACTCATGGCTCTGGATTTAAAGGAGCGTCACATGGGCTGACACCCCCTAGGGTCAGTGAACCTACACGTCTCCATGGAGAATCTGAGCAATCCCACAGAAAACCAAATATGACTTGAACTGAAAATGTTCCAGGGTCTCAGGAGTGGCTCTGATGAGATTTTCAGCAGGAAAAACTTTCCATTTTTAATTAATATTGTCTTGATTGCACATTTTTATTCATCATGTCCATGCGTTTTTCTGCCAACGATCAGAAGTACTTTTTATAGGACAAAATCAGTTTTATTTCATTCAAGCCAGGGGTTTCTTAGTCCCTACACTTATAATAAGATCCCAGATTTCAAAGAAAGCTGGTTATTGATGGCCTAGTTTTTTTTTAGTGTGGTAGCATGTCAATAAATTGGAGAATATTTTAGTTTGTAGATTTCCCCAAGCATTCTGGAGAAATCCTTAGACAATTTGCCATATAAACCGAGTTAATTGCTTTATGGAGTAGAGCTATGTCAACTATTTAGATAGACCATATGACAGACGTTCATAAATACAAGACAGACATATTTGTCAATACAGTGATGTGCAAGATAATTATTTTTATTATGTGAATTTCTGAGTTGAAATCAAGAGAATCTCAGTTGTACTACTGACTGGCACAGCCTTAACTAGTTGTCAGAGGAACGGGAAGGGAATGCTCTGGGTGATTTTCTGATTTTTCTCAGTTCCTCCTCATGCCTGGAATGTAAATCTCAGGGCACCATAAAATTGAATAAAAAAATGTAAGTTTAAATTATTTTTTTATTTTAAGTCGGGTAGGAGGATAATAGAAAAAGATCATCAAAAACAATGAGAAGAAATAATTGTTAATTTCTACAGTACCTTGAAACAGAAGCCCAAGAGAATAAATGGAATAAAGATACTATTAAAATTTCCTCTTTTATTATATCTTCTCTGCCAGAGTAATTGTTGCTGTGTCCAATATATGCAGGGGACAATTTACTAGCTGTTTTCTATTAGTTTTAACATTAACATACACAGAAATAAAATGAATAGCAAGCTTTCTTTGCTTAATTAAATGACTGACAAGGCATAGTTGTTGCTGGACCGACTCCTGTAGATAATATCGAAAGGCTGGGGAACCAAAGAGAAGTACCATAAGCTATGCGAACTTCCTCCTTTATTAAATGAATATTGATGCAATATTATAGATTATTTTTCAGGCCACTGCATAAGAAGGGCGTGTGGGTTTTTCTCCTGAAAGAATTATATATTAGTATTCAGATGGAAAAAAATTCTAATATATCATTTACACACAGGATTAAAGGTGTGTGTAGATCCTTTCCTCTGTGAAATCACGCACCCTTCAAGAGGGCTCTTCAGTTTGGACTTTTTAATGGTACCATAGTGTCGAGTGACAAGATACTGGAAATGCCTGGAGACACACTGGCCTGTTCCAAGCACTGAAATACCTCCATAATTTTTCTAGAAATAGTAAATTGGCCTCATTAGGATCTTCATGTATTCAGAGCTGGGTCAGCTCAGAAAGCCATGTACACTAGCTGTGAGAAGCAGTAGCCCCACATAAAAGTAACAATACGTTGCTTTTCTTCTGAGAGCAAGCTAAGTGCTGGTGTCTCTCTGTGTATCTGTCTGTGTCCCCCTACACACATATGTGTATGTGTGCGTGTATATAAATACACACGACATAAGCATGTAATTATTTAGTCCAAGAGCAGCGCTTTGAGGTGAGCACTATTGCTGCTCAGCCGCTCAGCCGTGTTGACTCTTTGCAGCCCCAGGGACTGCAGCCGGACAGGCCTCCCTTCACTGCCTCCTGGAGTTTGCTCAGGTTCACGTCCACTGAGTCAATGATGCCGTCCACACCTCTCATCCTCTGTCATCCTCTTCTCCTTTTGTTTTCCATCTTTCCTAGCATCAGGGATGAGGACGTAGAGGCACAGAGGCTGGAAGCCAGAGAACGATGGTTGCAAGCCATGCCTTGAGGCGTGTTGAGATGGCATGGGGTTGCTGAGCCTGGATCAGGTGACCGATGGGTTTATCCCCTCAGCAGGTACTTACTGAGCCTACTGTATGCCTCACACTCTTGTAGGTATGGGGGACATAGGATAAACACGATAAGTATAGTCCTTGCCCTCATGGAGCCAACAACCCATATTAGTTTTAAAGATTTATTCCTTAGTATGATACGACTAACACTAACACCCCAGCCAAACTCAGCAAGTTAATTACATTGCAGGGAGGTTAATTAGGTATCCCAGGAAAATAGATGATTGAGTTATAAGTCAGGCTGGGGAGGCGCTGGGACTTGGTGAAGCAGCCTCTAGTTGAGTGACTGAGTGTTGTGCCTGGGTGGGAGCTGGTGGTGGAGTGGGTGCTGTGCGTGTGGGGTCTGGTTAACGTATGTTTCCCTACGCCTGTTCATGCAAGTTGTGCGCCATCTCTACAGCTCTTTCCTGGTTCTCTGACTTGGAAATGAAAAGCATTGAATAAAACAGGATGGGTATTTATAGGTAAATTGGGGCTTCCCTGGTGACTCAGCTGGTAAAGAATCTGCCTGCAATGCAGGAGACCTGGGTTTGATATCTGGGTCAGGAAGATGCCCTAGAGAAGGAAATGGCAACCCACGTCAGTATTCATGCCTGGAGAATTCCATGAACAGAGGAGCCTGGTGGGCTACACTTCATGGGGTTGCAAAGAGTCAGACACAACTGAATGACTCTCACATAGCTAAATTGACCAGTGTTTATCAGCCAACTGAGTATAACCTCTCCTGCGTGGTTGTTACAGTTTTTGCAACCAGGTTGGGCTCCAATGGGCAGAAGATTCACTGTGTGGCCCCACAAAATTGGGGACCTCCAGGAAGCCACCACACAGGTCAGGCCGGGGGATCCCTAGGCGATCCCTAGGCTATCCCACGCTCCACGTTTCATTGGAGCGACTGGTGTGGCATTTTCTGCACTCACCGTGATTTCTCTCCCAATGCCTATCCAGTGGTACCCAAGCAGTCCCCACTGAGACACAGATACTGAAAGGTTTACAGTGGATGTATATAGCATCGCCAACCATGCACGAACTCCTCAAAAGAGCATTGTGGCTGCAAAGATACAGTAATTCACATTTCCAATATTGCTAATAAAATTTAACAAATGGAAAACCAAAATGTCAACCAAGCAATAATACTGATGGCATTTCTCTTAGGCCGAGTAAAGAAAATCATAGTGACTTTAATTGGTTAGGATAACGAAAGGAAGAGACAGAAGAAAGCCTCCAGGAGCTACAGTGACTCAACTAGAGGGACAGCGAGTATAATTTTACTAAAAGTAGGTGATGATCATGCAACGTGCCTGGGAGAGGAGATGTTTTAGGATGGCGTAATCAATTTGAATTAATTAAGAGGTGATGAATGGTGCCTGCCTATGCAAATGAGGGCAGCCTGAGAGTCCAGCCAATCAAAGTGCAGCTGTGCTTTAGTGGTTCGTGGCCTTGTATTTCAAGGAGTTCCAGGGATAAGGGAAGAGGTGTGATGTTGATGGAGTGCAAAGCACGCCGGGACTTTGTGGGAAACCACACATATTCAGTTCATCAGAAAATATCGTCCTATTTACCCCTGTGATCTGGGACGGAAACCCCAGGCCTCTGGAGCTCTCGTTCACCCATTTTCCAGATAGAAAGCTCCAGTCTACCAACGGAATCTGCTGGGCTTTCCGGAACGTGATTTCAGATTTTCGGATGGTCCCTCTGCCACACCAGCCCCGTGACATGCTTGAGAGAACACGCTCATAATGATTCGGGTAATCTCGCTGAATAATACTCGCATTGCAGTTTGTCACGATTCAATTCGATGCAGCCAGCATTTCCCTTGTGGGTGATATTCCCTTAAAACTTTAAGCCCCATTGAGGGCCAGCATTCACAGCCAAGAAAATTGTGGATTTTTTTTTTTTCAAAAAAGAAATGAAAACATAAGTTAGGTCGCATGAACATAACGCTTAACAGACAAAAGCAGCACGTGGGATACACTCTCTCAGATGTTTCCTAATGTCCAGAGGCCCCATGAGAGGTTCACCAACAGCTGGGTCATGGGCTGCAGCTATTGTGGTGTGGACACCGTTTCAACCAGGGAAGGCACTGATGATGGTGGGAAAAAAAAATTTATTGTGCTGGGTGTTACTGGCTCCAGGCTCTTCCATCATCCTAAACTCAACCTAACACCAGCTACAGACGGGGTTACCTTCGAAACAATCTTTTCCCCAGCCCTTTTGTCTATGACGTGTCCGAGAGGTTGCTATTATGTGATAATTCAAGGCTTTTTCTTTTTGTATTTACAGTGATGTTGCTGAAAGTCAAAACACAAATAAAATGGGAGTATTTCCAAATGCCTTGCGTTTGGTCCGTGTTTTGTACATTGTCTATCACATTAAGAAAGGTTAATTCCGTATTAAATGTAATGAGAAGCACAACATGGGGCTTGTCACGCTGACACGGGGGGGTGATGCTATGACGCCGCTCAGCAGGAAGCCTTGTTATATTTTTCATACGTTAGTGGATGTCTATTTAGAATTGATCAAACCTTTGCTTCCGAAACATATATGCCAACACCTCTGCAACACACCATAAACTAGACTCTCAGAAAATAATAATGATGCTTATCAGTCACTCGCCTTGAGTTTGCTTGTGAAAAACCTCCAGCTAGTGGGCTGTTGGAGCTCTTAAAACATAGATCTTTTTGCTGTACTGATAATTCACTCACAGCTTGAGATTGATGACTATGTGAAGTCCATAAAAGATGTTACCACTATATTTTGTTCTTATGATTTATTTTATCATGTTGTCAAGGTTTGCAGAAAACAAGAAACAAATCAATGAATGTCATGCTTAAATATTAAAGAAGGCTGTAATACACATTTTTATTCAGATGCCTTATTCAATCTTGTGGCTCAGAAAAGAGCAGTGGCAACGAAGCTTTTATTTGAATTACTTTTGGAAAAATTAATTTAGGAGGACTGTTGAATTGTGAGTGGCAAAAGGGAGCTAACCTTATTTGCTTAAATAGGAATATATGGTCGCAAGACTTCTTGGAAAAGCAGTTCTAACAAACCACAGGGAAATGGATGGATTTTAAAGCGTCAAGCACTTCGGCTCCAGTGTACTTAGCAAGTTCAAGCCCGCGGCGTGAACAGAAGGGTGTTTGGAAAGAAGCAAAGGATGAGACACTGCTTTGGGGATGGGGGATGGGTGCTTTGTGCCTTGCTTTTGAAACGAATCATTTCCTTCATCATTATATGAAATCAAGATCACCATCTATTCTGAGGGCAGGCAGCCTGTAAGCTTGGTATATTCCAGAGTTGTTGGCCTTTCCCACACCTCATTAGATAGCAAGCAGAGAAGAACAGCTAAATCTTGCTTGATTTTTCTGAATTGGACTGGCTTTCTGAAAAGGGGACCTATCTGAGCTGGTGCTGTCAACTGCATAGACAAACGGTCCTCAGAGTTGGAGGCTGCATTTCTAGAGCCTGAAAAAAAATATGTATATATTCTGAACTCTGATTTAAAAAAAAAAAAACAGAAAAGAAGGCAAAAAGAAGTTCAGAAGACCTATGTCAAAAATGAATCTATGGGGTCATTTCCCCGAATCAGTTAGCTTCAGCCTAATCCCCTTCTGGAAACTCAGGTCTGAGCTGGTTAAAGGGATGAACAGACCCCATGACTGTCCGACACTTTGAGGTCCTGAATGCCTTTGGATTATCAAAGGAAAAGTAATTAGATTCTGCATCCTTTCATGGTTAACTGTATTTTATTGTATTTCATTATATTCTTGTTTCTTGAAAATTAGCGATCGAGGCAAGGTATATATGGCAATTCCAGACTAACATGAATATTCAATTAACCACAAGACCTCGCTCTTTGACCATTTCGAATAAACTGGAGTTTATTTGAATTTAGAAAACAGATAAATTAGGAGGTGATCATTTGCATTACAATAGGATTCTTCATTTCTAAGGGAGGATTCCTTGTGGGATTCTTTTAAATAGAAAGCTCTCCAAGTACTTTGAAAAATATAATTTGATTTTTAAAAATTCTCTTCTCATGCAGTTGCTCAGGACCATGCCTATTGTATGAAACGAGAGGCATATCTATTTAATTTGGTAATGAGAGGGCTTCGTTGCAAATATTTTGGCCTTAAAAAAATTCAGACGTGATAGCGGGAAATTCACGCTCAGATATCAGACTTAGGTTCCACTGCATCACCATGTTCTCTCTCCCTGGGTCAGCCCAAATGCAGATTCAATGCCATCCATGCACCTTCAACCACCCCTCACTCTGCCTGAGCCTGGACTGGAGGAGATGCTCTGGGAGGCAGACACAAGGCCTCATCCCTGGACAGCGGGTGCATCAAGAAAGGAGCCAGAGCAGAGGGCACAGGGCTGAGCTTCTGGAGCCTCCAGGATCACTCAGGATGCCTTAATGTTTTATCACAACAGTTTCACAGGAATGGGAAAGGGCCCAGTCAGAATCCCACAGAACTGCCCTTGGCTACAGGCAGGGGTGTGTGTGTGTGTGTGTGTGTGTGTGTGTGTGAGACCTGGGGGCTGCTCTGGTGCTGAAGACGACAAAGCATGGATTCTGAGTGGTGAGGAGGTTCTCAGATGGATGGGCAGCCCTGGAGCCACAGGAAGGAAGTCCGTCCTCCACTCGGAAAACCCTGGCGGACAAAGCTCCTGGGGAGGCCCGAGCAGCTGCTTATAAGCCTACCGCTTCTCATGGTTCTCTCTGGGGTCCCGGACCACCGCTCAGCATCTCTCCCTCTGGGGCCCCAGTTGGCACAGGAGGCTCGGCCTGAATGGAACTCAAAGGTGAACACCTTTCCTTCCTGCTGCATTTCTCAGGCCGCAGAAACAGGTCTAATGGCAAAGAGGGTTGTGAGTCAGGAAAGAGGAGAGACTCCAAGTGAGCAATGTTCAGAAGGTTCAGCGATATCCTGAGGAAAGGCGCTCCCTTCTCTCACGCGCCTGGGGAGTCTCCACAAAGGAGCCGCCCCTGCGCGATGCAGAGTCGCATCGGGAGCATCTCCTGCATTGAGGACTTGGCAGGGAGCATTTTCGAAAAGGCTGAGGGGGTAGATCATGGCTTCCCTGATGGCTTAGGGAGTAAAGAATCCACTTGCTGTGCAGGAGCCACAGAGATGCAGGTTCCATTTTTGCATACAGAAGATCCCCTGGAGGAGGAAATGGCAACCTATTTCGGTATTCCTGCCTGGGAAATCCCATGGACAGAGGAGACTGGCAGGCTACAGCCCATAGAGTTGCAAAGAGTTGGACAAGACTGGCTGACTGAGCCCGTACCTCCAGGAAGTGGGGGAAGCAGTCTGATCAAACAGTTGGTCTGTGATGGGAGTGTTTCGTTCTCTTCCCTTTTCTTATAGGTATTTGCATATATGCTAGCAAAGCTTGTCAGCACAAATAGATTTCTTAACTGGAGGAATCTGAGGTGCAGTAGATTTTTTCTATGTCTAATTTTCAGGGTGGCAGAGCCTTCTGAATCCTGATGGTTCGGCCCGCCTCCTGGAGTTTCCGTGAAGCCTCTTCTTGCCCACCCCCAGCTGCCTTAGCACTTCTACCCTCTTCCTTGTTGCTCTGTTGTCCGGGGGCTTGGGTCATCCCTAGGGGACCTCAGGGTCACCACCTGGACAGGAGATTCACTTCTTGAGGGTGAAACATGAGAAGGCACCGGCATTTCTCTCCCACTGAAATAGCAGGGAGACCCTGGTCAGACGTGGATCCTTTCTAGATGATGAGCTCTCGGAGGGAGTGAGGCAGTCCTCCTTGTTTCTGCAGAAGCTCCATCACTTACCAGCTGGGGCTGTGGGGTTGAGCGTGTGCTGTCTTGGACTGGAAGCTCCCAGCATAAGTCCCTGTTGTCATTCAGCTTCAGCCAGTGTCCTCGCTGCCCAGGATCCCACCTGAAACTCACTTTCCTTCCTGTTCTGTGACCCCAGCTGAGGCAGTGAGAAACCGCTTTTAGATTCCAACAGGATGGACCTGACTTCTGTCGGGGTAGCTCTTGACTATTTTGAATGAGAAGCATCAAAACATTGTTCTGAACTTACAGAAATAGACGTTGGGTACTTTCCGCCCCTTCATAGAATGGGAGATGGTGTTAGTCCTTTCCTGGGACCCCTAGGTCCAAGACTGAGACCATTAGGTGGACGGCAGTGTCAGTCTATTTGCTGGCACTACAGTCCTCGAAATGGTTAATAAATCTGAGCGTCCAGATCAAGCTCACTAGGAAAGGGAGTGGAGGAACTCGTTTCCTCCCACTGGCACATCCACCAGCCCCTGCGGTGATGCTGAGACCCAGACCTGTCTGGGAGCTTGTACCTGATGCCCAGGTTCCCATGGAGATGGCCTCTGACTGGGGTATGCCTCCTGCACTCAGGGCCCATGAAGGACCAAGGACACACTCAGCCTAGGGGCCGCCACCTGTCCTTCAGTTTCCTGTGATGAGCTCATGACTTTAGGAATAACGCGAATTCATTCTGTTGTCCTTTAGTTGATAAGTCATGTCTGACTCTTCTGAGACTGTGGTGGACGGTAGCTCGCCAGGCTCCTCCATCCATGGGATTTCCCAGGCAAGAATACTGGAGTGGGTTGCCATTTCCTACTCCAGAGGATCTTCCTGACCCAGGAATCCAATCCGCATCTCCTGTATTGCAGGAGAACTGTTTATCATTGAGCCTACAGGGAAGTCTGAAATTCACTCTCCACTTTATTAAAAAATAATTTGTGGGCTTCATGCAGTGGGTAATGAGTCAAGGTCAGAGTATCAGGAGCCCAGGTGGAGGCTTAGGGACCCAGGGCTCCCTCTCCATGTACAGCATCACACTGCCCCCTTGGAGGGGGCTTCCAGAAAATCCAGGGATTTGGGTGGGAGACCACAGGATTCAAGTGGGCATGGCCAGAGAGCACGTTTAGGCCAAGAGGGAGCGGTTGTCTCCTGAGCCCACCGAGTTGCGGCTTTGCTCTGTCACTCTGGCCCCGGCCCGCTTCTCTGGAAGAAAGCTTCTCTCACTTCTTTCCCCTACTGCCCTACTTTGGTCGGCCTCTGCACCTGTCTCCCTGGGTGGTTATTGAAAGTTGCCCACTAAGAATTTCTAGAACCTTTGTCCTCTCCACAGCCACAGGGCAGCTCAGGTGTGGCACCTGCTCTCAGCACCTTTTTTTCCAGAGCCCCAGCCTTGCGGATTCAGACTTCTGGACTGGGGTCAGTAAACTTCCTGCCCAAGCCTTTATGAGACCCTGTGTGTCCCGGGGCATTTCTCTAGAAACACCCTTGTACACATCTGGAGACCTCGTGCTCACACGTGCACATGTGTGCACACCCAGCCACACCTGAAGACTAACTAGACATGCACTGCATGCGTGCACGCAACTGCACACACACACACATGCACACCATTGCTGTTACCTTGCACACACACGTGCACACCATTGCTGTGCACCTTGCACACACACACATGCACACCTTGCTCACACACGTGCACACAGTTGTTGGTGTGCCTTGCATATACACACACATACCACGCCCTCACTCCCGTCACCGCCTAGAGCCCTGGGTTCTCCCGTGGCTGCAGTTTCCAGGTGTACAGTGGGGAGAACGACTCCAGGAAGCACCCTTCTGTAAACGTGCCCAAGACGTCACTCCGTGGCTGCCACACGGCCCTGTGTCCCAGCTGCTGGAGGCGGGTGCCTCCAGGTTGCAGTCTGAGCACAAGTCCCAGGGTTACTCTGAGCAAACGGTTTCAGGTCTCCCCTGGATGGAAGCCCTCTAAAACAAGAGCTGGAATATTTTCTTCCCTGCTTGGACTTCCAGCCAAACAGGCTCTGTGTCCTTCTCAGCTGTTTCAGATGTAATAGTTTTAATAGTTGGTTAGAGGGGAAAAAATGGCCTGGCGTCGGCAACCTGGAGAGGGGGGAGGCGTGCAGCGAGAAGCCTTGGCTAGCGTGTGGGTGGGGCATCATGTCACCACACAGTCCCCAGAACAGGTCAGGGACGGGCTGCACCTCCCTTCCTGAGCTCCCACCACACCCGGTAAGCACTGCCCCGCATGCTGCAGCCCGTCCTGACGAGAGTCTCGCTCCAGCAGTACCTGTGTGACTCAGCACCGTCCTCAGAGCCCAGGTGAGGACACGGGCAGGACAGGTGGCCTCGGCCACTTGGAATGACGGGTCCGCTGGCTTGTGGTCAGTTAGGCCATTTCGGGGTCCCCCGCCTTCCCCAAGGCCCCGGACCCAGCGGGGAGCAAGGGCAGGTTCTCTCCTTCTGAAGTAGAGTTTCCTCCGTGGCCATGTCACCAGTTGGAGAAGCTTCCCTGGACAACCAGGAGGGCTGGGCACCCTGCCTTCCTCTCCAAGTGTCTGTACATTAATCATCCTAAAATATTACATTCATGAGGTTTTAGGGATGCTCTGCAGAGAGGAGGCATCTCTGAGCAATGGGTTTGGGGGGAGGTGGAGAGACCATTCCAGGCAGCGTCTAATCCTGGCAAAGCAGAGACTGCCCTCCGCCCCCGTGTGACCGTGGCTGTTTCATTCCCTGTGGGCGTCTCTTGCTGCTTTGTGATGAGTGATTCCAGGGGAGGGGGACCTGAGACACCCTGAGCACATCTAGACCGATCTGGCTGACTTTTCTTTCAAAGGTGCATCTCGGTTTTCCCTGGCTCCTTCCAAGCACCGGTTAGGGTTGGGGGGTGGGTTCCTTTCATGCGGGCAACACAGGAAAGATTTGTGGCTTCCACGGTTTTGAGCTCTGCCTCCCTTCCTCACAAAAGCAGAGACAAGCTGTGGAGCTTGTCCTGGATGGCAAGCCTCACTCTCCTGTCTTAGGAGGAGGCCTGAGCCACCTTCAAGGAGCCGTGTGCGTCGGGAAGCAGGTGGACCGGCTGTAGGTGGGCCCAGGATGAAAGGACGGAGTCTCTGGAGCCCTGGTCTCTGCACACCCTTCTTGGCCAGTCTCTTCCAGGTCCCTCTGGTCTAGCTCCAGAGCCTGCTTCTCAGAACACAATTCTGAGCAAGTCGCTTCCAGGCGGAAACTCTCAGAAGCTCCTGAGGCTGGAGTGTCAGCCCCGCACTCCTCAGCTTTGAGCAGAGAATTTTCATGGTCTGGCTCCGCCTGCCAGTCCTGACTCATCCCCCTGGTGGTGGGTGAATGGTGGCCTCAGAAACAGGGTCCATTCCCTGACTCAGGAGCCTCTGAAGGTTACCTTATTTGGAAAAACAGGTCGTTCCTGATGTGATTAAATCAAGGATCTTGTGATGAGATCGCCTGGACTTAGCGTGGATTCTGTAGCCCATCACTGCTGTCCTGTTAAGAGAAACGCGAGGAGGAGGGGCCAGGCCACTGGAGGATGGCGGAGCTGGGTGATGGGGCCATAAGCCATGGAGAGCTGGCAGCCACAGACCCGGAAGGGCAAAGGGGGTTTCTCCACCACAGTCTTGGAGGGAGCACAGCCGTGCTGGTACTTGGATTTCAGACTTCCCACTTCCAGAACCATGAGAGAATAATTCATGCTTCCTTAAGCACTCCTCTGTTTGGGGTCATCTGTTACAGCAGTCACAGGAAATTAATACCCACCCCAGCTGCTCTTCCTCCCAGGGCTCACTGTTTCTTCCCCTGGGTGTGCTTTTGCTCAATCCCTTTCCTCAGCTGGGCAGACCCAGCCAACCTTTACTGACCCTTCTAATCCCCACCACAGAGCACACTGCCACCTCCCCACCCTGTGCGGGGCCCGTGACCCCCTGTGGCAGGTCTGCCTCCAGTCATCTCTTTATCCCCAGAGATGGTGAGAACTCCAGCCCAGGTCCGGGGATGGGGGTGGTGAGCAGCACCCCAAATATTTATCGAATTAGTCCTAATTAAACCTGCTCGTGTTACAGGCAGCAGAAGAGTGAAAAGGAAGGGAGGGTTTTACTGATAACAAGTCACCTCTACGTACCATCATCCTTCAGAAAGCACTGAGTTCACGTCTACCTCTTGATTCAAAACCAGCTGACCTGAACCACATTGCAGCTACTGACTCAGGCACTGAGGAGTCAGAGATGAAAACAAGAGGCTTCTTCTCTCCAGAAACTCCTAGTCCAGGACCAGATTGACCTGTGAGCAAATATCACCATGATTGACCACCTCTGGACTACTCACATGCCAGGCACCTTTAATTGGGCCCAGAGTTAGTGAATAGAAATACAGCAGGCCCAGTTAAATTGAATTTCAGATAAACAAAAATTTTTTTTAAGTATAAGTAGGTCCCACACAGTATTTGGAGCCTACTCACCTTAAAGAGCTCGCCCTGTGTATCTGAAAGTCTGTCTTAGGTGCGCGTGCTGTATTTCCTGGCAGCCCCAGAATTAGCTGTCATAGCAGTTCTGCCAAGTAGGTGGTAATGGGATCTTCAGGTTACAGATAAGAAAACAGAAGATGAAGAGGCTGAGCCATTTCATTTTTCCATCCAATTAAAAGCCTTTAAGTCCTTGAAGGGGTTATAACAGACTCGCGTGGGCATGAGCCCAGGGCCTGAGGGCAGCTGGGCCTTTCTCAGAGGGTCTGGGACAGAGGCTCTCTACCAGAAGCTAAGGAAATCTGCCTTTAGGTAGAACTGGGGAGGGCTTTCTGCCAGGGAGCTGGCGCTGAGGAGGGAAAACGGAGGGGCAGTTAGTCTGAAGGACAGCCTGTGCCGGCTGGAGAAGGCAGGCCTGATTCCGAGGTGTCTGTCCCGGTGAGGCGCCATGCACACCTTGGGTCTGTCCTTTGAAGACATGGATCTCGTGGCCTGTGGTCCACCAGCTGGCCTTGGTAATCCCCCAGAGGCTTCAGCCCTGTACTCAGCAGCCCTTGAACTGTGCCTGACAGCATGTTGAAAACGTTCTTGACCAGCAAACCTTTCTGTCCCTCCCACCGCCTTGCTCTACAAGTGGGTAGCTTGCAGAACAAGCTACAAGGTGGCTAGCCGTGTTGGCCAAGCTGGGGCAGGTGGGGAGCGGCCACCCCAGGAGGTAGGAGCAGTCTCCCTGTTGGCACTTTGAGCTCCATCTATCACTGCAGGAATCACCATGTCCCGGCTGCTCAGGCGCTCCCATGGCTCATCGCCCTCGGGTGATTAGAAGCCCCAGGTCAGTACCTGGTAAAAGTATGTTCTCAGTCAATGCTGAGCAGGAGCTGGCCAGGACACCCACCTGACGCCCGTTTATTTTCCTGCTCACGGACCTTGTTGAGAAGGGCTTAGGCAGTAACCTTCCTGATCATGCCTGCCTCCTGAGCCGCCCTCCCCTCCACCCCAGTCGCAGTCCAGTTGGCCTGGACCACCTGGGTGCTGGAGGACTGCCCCCTCGCCCCCCTTGGGGATGTGCCGAGGTTTTCCCGGGGCTGCCGTTGCCATCACTAAGAGGCGGATCAAGACGAGGACGTGCAAAGACTCGGGCAGAATGAGTTTTCTGATGGCCAAGGGGGTCGGGCCCGAGAGCGCTCGATCAATGCGTCTGATTTGAGATCTGAAAGGCTTTGTCAGGACTGGGGGAGCGAGGAGGACCAGGCCAGGTGGGGAGCAGGTGAGGGGATGTGGATCGATTGGCCTTGGAAGCAGGTTAATTCCTGTAGCTGAGGTGCGTGACGGTTGTGTGGTCTCAGAAATAAGCAGGCAGCAGCCTCCACTGCGGGTCCCGCCGAGAGGACGGGCCTGGGAGGGACTGTGCGAGCTCCCCTCACCCACCGAGTGGGCAGTGGGGCTCTCTGTCCTCCTAAAGGAGAATCTGGACGTTTTACAAACAGGCCGACGGAGCCCTCATAGAAGGGGAGGAAAGTAACTGGGAAAGCAGTACCAACCTGTTCTCCCTCTTCACCTGGTGAACCCAGGACCCGCCACTCACCATCCCGGTAGTTGACTGGATGCCCTCTGAAAGGAATTCTCCTGTTCTGGCTCTTTCTTATCCACAGCACACGGGTAAGGACCGGGGCTTCCTCCACAACCATTTCCACCATGTGAGCGTTGCCAGACCCAGCCCTGTCTGCGGGTCCCACCAGGTGGGGCCCCTCGAGGAGGCTCAGGCTGGGTCAGCCCCTCTCCCGATAGCAGGGGTGGGATGTGAGGGGCCTGGGACCCACTGGGGCCGGCATCACGAAGGCCCAGGTCAGGGGGAGGGTGGAGATGGCCCAGGTGTCCTGGCCTGTCTCCCTGCCCGGCTGGCATCACCGCCTGGCCATCACTGCCCACCTGGCCTTCTGGTAGCACTTTGGGCAGCCCTGGGCAGCCTGTAGCCAGGCCAGGCTGATGACCACAGAAGCCCCCTGTGAGTGCTGTCTTCCTGGCCCAGGTCACACCCCAGGTTTTTTTTTTTTTCCTGGAGAAGAACCAACATTTCCAGCTTTTGAAACAGATTGGTTTTCATGTCTTATGCAAATGGGGACTTTGAAACCGCAGACTGGGAGAGGTCTCAGGTTGGAAGGACCCATAGAAACCTTTGGCCCAGAGACGGTGAGTGTCCTGCCTCAGTTGGAACCACGTCCAGGCAATTCCGTCCAGACTAACAGAGTAAAGCGGTCAGAGCAGGGCACGTGCACCTCTAGCTCGCCACCAACCGGCTGTTCCGATTCGGCAGATCACCAAAGCATTCCATGGCCAGTCCTCATCCATGGGTCCGTGGCGGGGTGGGGTGGATGCCAGCATCTCCTTCTGGCGGTTGCTTTAAGACAATTCTGGTCAGATGCTGGGAGGGGTCCAGCACAGAGCAGGTGCTCAGCAGATGTTTGCCGATCTTGAGATTCTATGGCGTTGAGTCTGTGTCACCAGAGAAGCAGTTGATGGGCGAGGCATTATTGTTTGTGATCTGCCTGGTAAAGAGCTAGCACAATTTTTTTAACCTAACATCTTAAATTTCTGGTGCCAGCACAGGACAGTGGACACTGTTGCCTTCCTGTCCTGTTCCACACTCAGACATGGCACACAGTTGAACTATGACCTGGCAGGCAGGGCGATGACTCAGGCTGGACAGGGGTCTCATTTCATCCATTCGCTAGCTGTGTGACTGGGGCGAGTCACACCCTCTCTGTGTTTCATCCTCACCCATGAGATGAAGACTGGAATGATCACTTCCTCCCAGCCAATGTGAGATTGAGTAAGCTGATGTGTGGGTCTTGAAACGTCCTGGGTACGTGGTAAATACTTAGATAGGTTATCATCAGTTAACAGATATCATCAGTGCTTGCTAGTGCTTGGGGGTTGGGGGAGGGCTGAGGAGGCCGCACGGGGGCTCTTAGGGCAGTGCTGTAGGACTCTAATGGTAGATGCACGGCATCAGGCATTTGTCCAAACCCACAGAAAAGCAGAGACATTCCTTTGCCAACAAAGGTCCATCTAGTCAAAGCTATAGTTTTTCCAGTGGTCATGTATGGATGTGAGAGTTGGACTATAAAGAAAGCTGAGCACTGAAGAATTGGTGCTTTTGAACTGTGGTGTTGGAGAAGACTCTTGAGAGTCCCTTGGACTGCAAGGAGATCCAACCAGTCCATTCTGAAGGAAACCAGTCCTGAATATTCATGGGAAGGACTGATGCTGAAGCTGAAACTCCAATACTTTGGCCACCTGATGCAAAGAGCTGACTCATTAGAAAAGACCCTGATGCTGGGAAAGATTGAAGGTGGGAGGAGAAGGGGACGACAGAGGATGAGATGGTTAGATGGCATCACCGAGTCGATGGACATGAGTTTGAGCAAGCTCTGCGACTTGGTGATGAACAGGGAGGCCTGGCATGCTGCAGTCCATGGGGTTGCAAAGAGTCGGATGCGAATGAGCGACTGAACTGAACTGAACTGGATAGACAAACAACGCAGTGACTGTAATGTAAGCTGTGGACTGTGGTGAATAACAATGGATAAATATTGAATCATTGGAAGCTGGGGAGCTGGGATAAGAGAGCATAGGGGAACTGTGTAGTTTCTGCTCACCTTGTCTGTAAGTAAAGCTTAAAAATGCTCCAAGAAACCATATCCATTCACAGAAGACAATCAGTAATCCATGTATTAGGATGTTGCATTGTTTGACCTGGGGATCCTCCTTGCCTCACATGGTGATCACTCTCGTTATTTCCTTTTTTTTTTTCCCCACCAGATAAGCTTTTATTTATTCTTTTACAGAGAATTCCTCACATGGTGGTCACTCTATTTCCTTTTTTTTTTTTTTTTACCAGATATGCTTTTATTTATTTTTTTACAGAGAATCCCTAGTTACAAACTTATTATTTTTTTTAATTGGAGGTAATTGCTCCATGACATTGTGCTTCCTCTCTGCTCCCTCCCCGCCTCATCCTTCTTGGTTCCCACGAGATGCACACCACAGCCCAGCTGTCCGCTCTTTCGAGTTCTTGCCCGGGCTGGCCCTGGCTGGATATTGGATGGGCAAGGAGCCGTGGCACTTGTGGGCTGTGCTGGGGAAGCTGGAGATGCTCCTGGGCTCCTCTGGCCCCTCCTGCCCCCTCCCTGCTGTGTCCTCACTCCAGCTATCCCCTCGAGGCGGCGGCCCGTCCCTCAGCGGCCCACCCTCAGTGGGGAGGATATCCGGCATGCCCGCTTATCTGCCCTGGGGCTGCCAGCTCCGGACTGGTGCCGGGGGGTCTGCCTCCCCGCTCAGATCTGCTGCCTGAGTCATCGGGGCCAAGGCCGTATCAGGAAGACTCACTGCAGCCGAGAGGGGAATGTGCAGCAAGGAAAACGGGCCTCTCCAAGGTGTCGCCTGGTCCGCAGTGACTTCACTTGGGCAGGTATTAATATCAGGCTGCACTTGTCCCCCTTCCTTCGGCAATTTCTCTCCAGCAAAGCTACACAGCCTGTCAGCTCTCACGGAGAACTTTTGCTAGTTTGTTTTGTTTTACATTGTTCTCATCTTTGCATGGAGAAGGCGATGGCACCCACTCCAGTACTCC
Organism: Bos javanicus; assembly: GCF_032452875.1. Lineage (NCBI taxonomy): Eukaryota > Metazoa > Chordata > Mammalia > Artiodactyla > Bovidae > Bos > Bos javanicus. Next base: position 47,766,687 of record NC_083893.1, on the reverse strand, counting down.
ACCTGGAAAATCCCATGGACGGAGGAGCCTGGTAGGCTGCAGTCCATGGGGTGGCGAAGGTCGGACACGACTGAGCGACTTCACTTTCACTTTTCACTCTCATGCATTGGAGAAGGAAATGGCAGCCCACTCCAGTGTTCTTGCCTGGAGAATCCCAGGGACGGGGAGCCTGGTGGGCTGCCGTCTATGGGGTCACACAGAGTCGGACACGACTGAAGAGACTTAGCAGCGGCAGAGCATCTTTGCATGATATGTACAATCATAGGTTCTCAAAACCCAGGAAAGTATGTCTGTGCCTCAAATAGTGGAAAATAAACAACAGGGGGGGATATTTTTGCACCTCCAAGTGTTAGAGTGAGTTTTGATGTCCTTGTTGCGTCTGTTTTGTTCCTAAACATCATCTCCAATAGGTGTGTGTGTGTGTGTATGTATGTGTGTTGTGATATCTGCCATTCTCTGCCCAAGTTGGAACTTCCTCTCTCAAAGTCATTTTGTTACAGAACTCTTCCCAGAAGGTGCTAGAGCTGATGTGACGTTCAGATCAGGTGCTGACCTAAGAAACTGAAAATCCTTCACGTGAACAAGAAATGTTGGTGACCTCTCTTCCCGCCCATGATCAACTCACCTCCTTTGGAGACTCTTGGGAAGTTTTTTGATGGGCTTTAGCAAACTGCATGTTTTGGGGGGCAAGTAATCAAATTAATACCAAACAGAATCACATTATGCTTTTGCCACAATTAGAGGGGAAGAAAATTTAGAAACTGCTCTGTGGCCTTCAAGGACGGCATGTCCCTCCCTGCTCAAGTTAAGTGCTCGGAGATACTGTGAAAATTGGATCCCAACATGACAAGTTGTCACTTTGCCGTATGTTCCTTAGCATGACTAAACGCTAATAGCCAGGTTATTCTGGTGACTCTAGAATAATCAGGGCAACAGCACAGGAATGAGTGGCAGTTACTGTAATTACTCTAGAAAGAGGACCAAAGCAAACAGAGATTCTCTCTAATTTTATATATTCCCAATAGATGCACATGCTACGTCATTATCACTACAGGAACTACTCAGTAGTCAGCCAAAACCCAGGGCTGTGTCACACGCCTGTGGGTCAGTGTGCACATGGCCCTGGAGGCGGCCCTGTGACCCTGTGAGAGCTCAAAGGATGCTGGGCGTTGTTAGGAGGCACCGCAGAGCAACAGATGCCCCAAACTAAACGTATCTTACTCCATCTATTTTGCATTGATTTTGAAGCTTCGTATCCAGCTGCCACTTCTGGATGTTAGTAGACATCAGCATTATGTGTAGTGCTTGTGGGGGGCCTGAACGATGGAGACTTTTTATGGTCGTTACTGTTAGGGCTGTTATTCAAGAATCTCCTGGAACTGGCTCAAATGCCCATGAAACAACATTTCACTAAGAGAAGGGCTGCACCATTTTGCAGTGGGGATGACAGTGACCATCACCAGCTTCCCGAGAAACAAGGCACCAGATGACGCAGGCTCCGCAAGTGTGTCTTTCCTGTTCTTTTCCATTTTCTCTTAATATTGCTGATACTTGGGCACCTAACAGCCCCAGAGAACTGCATGTGAGTTTATCTGGACAAGATGCATCCTGGGAAATTAGGGACCAAGCACGCAGCGGCGGCCTCGCAGCTGACTCGCCACCAGGAGATGGGGTTCATGTCTCCAGTGTCTCTCACTATCACCCCAACTGCCAACTAGTCCTGTCCTGACAGCTTTCCCACGGCGGGACGGGTGAAACTTGCGAAAAAGTGATCAAGTCCCTACTTTGAGTCCCGGTGAACGTGAACCAGAAGACGGGGGCTTTCCAAGGAGGGAATTAGTGAAGGATCGCTTTACTTGGGGACCCGAATCGAGAAAGGCAAACAATGCTTTGCTGTCGAAACCTGAAATCCCATCAAAGAGAATTCCCGGCCGGCAGAGAGCCGTCTTCAAAAACACGGAAACACGAACAATGGGCAGGGCGCAAAGTCAGAAATTTATAGACGTTGGCCTCTGCTGCTACATATCCTGGAAGAGAAATACAAAGTGTTAAGAAAACAAACGCTGCCTGTGGATGTGGCGGCTCCGACTCTGGCCGTCTGACAAATCGACCCTGGGCTTGACCTCC